>NC_133771.1:194890348-194951855 GCF_003597395.2 Chelonoidis abingdonii | reverse complement strand
GACTATTGTGTCCAGTTCTGGGCACCACATTTCAAGAAAGATGTGGAGAAATTGGAGAGGGTCCAGAGAAGAGCAACAAGAATGATGAAAGGTCTTGAGAACATGACCTATGAAGGAAGGCTGAAAGAATTGGGTTTATTTAGTTTGCAAAAGAGAAGCCTGGGAGGGGACATGATAGCAGTTTTCAGGTATCTAAAAGGGTCTCATCAGGAGGAGAGAGAAAACTTGTTCACCTTAGCCTCTAATGATAGAAGAAGCAATGGGCTTAAACTGCAGCAAGGGAGATTTAGGTTGGACATTAGGAAAAAGTTCCTAACTGTCAGGGTAGTTAAACACTGGAATAAATTGCCTAGAGAGGTTGTGGAATCTCCATCTCTGGAGATATTTAAGAGTAGGTTAGATAAATGTCTATCAGGGATTGTCTAGACAGTATTTTGTCCTGCCATGAGGGCAGGGGACTGGATTCAATGACCTCTTGAGGTCCCTTCCAGCCCTAGAATCTATGAATCTGTGAATCTATAAGTTATTGCTGGGTTTCAGGTGGTACAGTTGGAAGATTATGTTAATGAAGTTCATACCTGCTTTTGGTGGATGAATAATGACTTTACATTTCTTATTTTTATTCAGGAATTAGCAGAGTTCCATTACATATTCATGGATGTTCTATCTTCCCTGGGTCACTTTAATTAACCAAAACAAGGGCAGATGACAGAATAATTGATCTAAAGTACAGGTAGCTGAGATGACAAATTAGAAATAATTCTAAATGCACACAGCAAATGTGTTGCTAATGGATAAGTAATAGATCGTACATTTTACACAGGGATATATAGAAAGTTGCCTATCTTTAAATAAATGTATCTACCTAAGCAACCAACCACTTCTTAACAATCAAAGAGACTTGCATAAGGTCAGATATGACAAGGGCCTTTTGTTTCCTGCAGTTCATAATAGTTGCAGAAGTATTTAGTCATCCATTAATCAAAAACATATTTCAAAAAAATGTGGGGAAGACAGAACTGAAGGTGAAGTTTGAGATGGTAAAAATCAGCTACTGAAAACAGACAAAAAAAAAAGTGCATAGAATTAGGGTTAAAAACATTTACAATATTTCTTTCCAGCTGTCTATTGCACCTGTCAGTAAGTAGTTCACCATTCTGTTACACTTAATAAAGAAACTTAAGTATTTGTGAAGGAAGAGAATACTGGTTTTTTTCAGATAGACACTGAAGGGGCCAATCCTGTAAGCAGACCCTTACTCCCCATTGACCCTTAGGCTGGACCCATACTACCCACAGACATCAATGAGGCACTGCATAAGCAGACTTGCTTTAAGAATTGGGTCCTTACAGTGTTACATTCTTATGGCCCAATACTTATACTCCCATACAGGCAAAATTGCCACTCCCATTGACTTCAATACGAGTTTTACCTAGCTAAGGAGCACAGGAATGATTTTGTCCAGGTCCAGCCTTATGGTTAGGCGATATAGGCAACCAACCTACTAGGAAATACTATTTCACTGGGAGTGTGGTGAAGCACTGAAATGGGTTACCTAGGGAGGTGGTGGAATCTCCATCCTTAGAGATTTGACAAAGCCCTGGCTGGGATGATTTAATTGGGAATTGGTCCTGCTTTGAGCAGGAGGTTGAACTAGATGACCTCCTGAAGTCCCTTCCAATCCTAATCTTGTATGATTCTATGAATCTATGAACCAAGGTGCCATGATTGGGGAGCACTGTGGTCATTAGGTAAGGAGTGGAGTGGGCATGGGATGCAAGGCTGTAGAAGGGAGCTTTGGGTAATGGGGAGGAGGTAAACTAGGGAGGCAGTGGGGGCCAGAGGGGATGGGTGGGGAGCCCAGGGAGGCAACGGGTACTAGCAACATTGGGGATTGGGAGGCAGCAGGGGCCAGGGGTACAAAAATATAAGTTTGCCATTTTCCCTAAGGCTGGCCCTGGGTTTGTATTTTCGAACTTCATATGGAATTTAAGATGATGATAATGCAATCTGGAGTAAGTGATATTTATTATATGCCATGAATAAAAGTGAATGGCATCTTGGAATGGTAATTTGTTGGTAATGAGTTTTTTAACATATTTACCCAAAGTTTTACATTTCCTATTTTTAAGCCTGATTAGCTTGGGCTGATTGACGCTGGCTGATGGAAGAAATGAATGTCTGTACTTGACAATACTTTGCCAGTGGTTGACTTCCTGCACAGGAATTTGCCAAAGAGACAGTAAGTCCTTTCTATCAAAAAATACCTCCTCTCTGTATTTTCAGAGATGTGTTGATATACGAAGACGACTGATCATGATGGATTTAAAAAATAAATTAAGCAATTTTCTCCTTCTTTCACGGGATTTCTCATTAATAAAACAGTGTGGTTTTAGTCCTTTTCAGCAATATACAAAGTTCAGAAAGCCTAAAGTGAAGATCATTGCTTTCTGAATACCAAAAAAATGTCTCTGATAATGATATTGAAGACTTGCATGTTAATTTTGTGAGTGCAAGTTGAACTCACCGTCACTGAAAATAATTAGTTCACTTTTAGGAGAGTTATCCTTGCTAATAATTCATATACAAAGCAAACATATTTAGGTAGATTATTATTAGTGTAAAAACTGAAGTTAGAGCAAACTCAGTAGAAAAGAATTTAGACGTTCACAATTATTTCATCATGCAGTTAGTGTTGGAATAGACATTCGGTTGAAATTGTTACCAGGAATATTTCCCATGTGAATTTGATTGTTTTTGGCAATAAGCGTTCTACTTCCCTTTTCTCATCTCTGGTGCCAAACTCCTAGAAAATGTATAGAACCTCATTACCCATATTCTGTATACTGCAGTCCAACATGATTGTTATATCATGCCAAAACATACTAGAAATAGTTGGACTCAAGCAGCCAACTTCTGCTTTCAGTTACACCTGTGAAATCCTCCAGGTTTAATGGGGCTGCACAGGTGTAAACTAGAAGCAGAAGTTGGTTCGAGAACCCTTACGACACTTTCTCTAAACTGACTGCCTGGTGAACTTCTTTGTGGAACCTATCTACCTTGTTCACATAAACATGGACAGATTACATGGTGTTGTGGGGTAGCATAAAGGTTTCATCAGCATTAGTTTGGTTGGATGCGTTGCTTATTAGGGGAATCAGGTCATCCCAAATAAGTGACAATGAAAACTTTATACCATGACACATATACAAAAACTATTTTAGAGAGTTTTAAAAAATATTTGGGATTAAATTTGTATCTCTTTACCTGTCAGCCTTAGTTATTATCACTCCAATTAAATAGGGCTCAAAGGAAAGATTCTCTCCCTCTCTCTTGTTACAGTTATTTTTGTGTGGGCAAGGCAAGGTGTGAGGGTTTTTTGTTTGTTTGCCTTTGTTTCATTTTTTTTAAACAGTTAAATGGTCTTAATCCAGGCCATGGGCTCTGAGTTAGCTTGAGAAGACCTCCAGGGAGCCCAGCACAAAAAGAGCAACCATCCAGCATGTGTACAGCATCCTCCACAGTATCACCAGTGGGCTGTTCTGGACATCCTAGGCATGGTTGACCTTGACACAACAAATCAGGCCACACCTGAACCTACTAAACCACCTCCAGAGGCAGTGTGGGAGCCCAAAGTCAGGTAGCCATTCAACTATCCTGGTAATTATGTAGGCATTTGTGATCGTGGCAGAGGCTCTTTCCAGTTTTGTCTACCACTGTGAGCTGCTGATTTTATCAGCTGGATGGAGCCTGTGCAGCACTGTCCAGATATGTTCTTGATTATAAAGGACCAGACTCTCATTCCTTTACTCACATAGAGGAAGAGTACTTCCATTCACTCCATGAATAGTGCCACTGAAATCAATGGGACTATTTGAGGAGTAAAATACCACTCAGTGTAAGTAAGGGCATGAGATTTTGGCACAAAGACTGGGTGAGCGACTGATAATGTGTAACAAGACAGACGTTTCCAGTGCTACTTGTAGAGCCAGTCAGACTGTTTACAATAAAATTTCATTTAGTTCAAATGTTACTTCTGTTGAAGCTGAAATGTTTTGGGGAGATGCATTAGTTCCAACAAAAGAGAGAGAGAGAGATTATCTCACAACGGGTAGCCCAGTGGTTAGGTTCAAGTCCCTGTTATGGCTGATTGAGAGTAATCTGGGATGAAAAACTCTCTTGTGAATCAGGCAGAACAGATGCTCCCAACCATCAAAAGCAGTTCCCTCAAAGCCACCAAGCTTTATGCACATGCCTTTCCCAAATAGAAAAGCTCAGGTTTCAATACAAAAAAGGGCATTTCAACACAACTTTGTTTTTTGTGAAAACTTTCTAGAGGTTTTGGGTTTTGTTCCTGTCATAAACAGATAGTTAAGGGTTAATGCCTCTTTTACCTGTAAAGGGTTAAGAAGTTCACCTAGCCTAGCTGACATCTGACCAGAGGAACCAATGGGGGAACAAGATGTTTCAAAAGGAAGCAGGGAAGTTTTCCTTTGTTTAGAGTTTCAGTTTCAGCCAGAGAAAAAAAGATCAAGGAACCAGCCTCTTATCAGAGTAGTAAGTTTTAGAAAGGAATAAATAGGTTTATGTTTATTTCTTTGTAACCTGTCTTATGCAAGTAGAGGTAGAATCAAATTGGGTATTTGGGTATTTTTTTGTGTAACTAAATTTGTGCCCAGGGAAACATCCTCTGTGTTTTAAATCTGTTGTCTGTGAGAGTAGCTGGTATGCTAATCTCTCCCAGAGGATTTTTCTTTACCTTTCTTTTCTTTAATTAAAAGCCTTTTTCTTAATACCTGATTGATTTTTCCTTGTTTTTAGATCCAGAAATTGGTGGGGGAAAGGAGGGGGGATGGTTAAATTCTCCTTGTGTTAAGATCCAAGGGGTTGGATCGGTGTTCACCAGGAACTTGGTGAAAAAGTCTTTCAAAGCTACCCTGGGAGGGGAAGGTTTTGGGAGGAAAGGGGGTGTCCCAGATGGAGGTTCTGGGTGGTAGCAGTGATACCAGATCTAAGCTAGTAATTAAGCTTAAAAGTGTCCATGCAGGTCCCCACATCTGTACCTTAAAGTTCAGAGTGCGGAAGGAACCTTGACTGTTCCAATGAGCAATGAAAACAAATTTCAAACAGCACAAGCTGACACGAATCACAATTGTCATAGTCTGGCTAGCTCTAACTCAGGGTGGGCAAACCTCTTGGCCCGAGGGCCACATCTGTGTATGGAAATTGTATGGTGGGCCATGAATGCTCACAAAATTGGGTTTGGGGTGCAGGAGGGGATAAGGGCTCTGAGGTGGGGCGGGGGTTGGGGTGACAGGGGGAGTGAGGACTCCGGTTGGGAGTACAGGCTCTGGGGTGGGGCTGGGAATGAGGGATTTGGGGTACAGGAGTGTGCTTCAGGCTAGGATCTAGGAGTTCAGAGGGCAGGAGGGGGATCAGGCAGGTTTTGGGGTATGGGAGTGGCTCAGGGGTGCAGGCTCTGGGCGGCACTTACCTCAAGCAGCTCCCAGAAGCAGTGGCATGTCCCTCCTCCAGCTCCTACACAGAGGTGTAGCCAGGTGGCTCTGCACGCTGCCCTGTCCGCAGGCACCGCCCCTGAAGTTTCCATTGGTCACAGTTCTTGGCCTATGGGAACTGAGGGGTGGTGCTTGGGGCGAGGGGAGCTTGAGGAGCCCTTTGTCTGCCCCTATGTATAGGAGCAGGAGACGGGACATGCCGCTGCTTCTGGGAGCCATGGCATGTCTCCGTGGAGCGGCCCACAGCTCCGCTCCCTGGCTGGAGTGTGGGAGTAGGGCAAGCCCCAGACCCCGCTCCCTAGCGGGAGCTCAAGGCGCAGATTAAATTGGCTGGCTTGCCAGATGTGTCCTACAGGCTGTAGTTTGCCCACCCCTGCTCTAACTAGTAGTGCTTCTCAGCACCTGAGAATGCTAACAGGTTAGCTAATTCCTTGTATAGGAAAACCAGGCTTGCCATGTCTGCAACAGAAGACAGATCTGTCAACAAATCAGTATTTATCCATATGCTGCAGCACCTGTTTCAGCTGGAGTGAACCAAACATAATTAGTGCTTGGAGAAGGTACTTGACTGGGGACTCTGTAAAGGCTTTGGCATCTTCCTGTACTGGGAAGTTGTCTCCTTCATTCTTCTCCCTTTGAGTTAGCTACCTAAATTACATCCTTCTGGACTGCTGCTTTGAGGGTGATCACTGCCCTCATCCAATTCCTATAAACCACCTGTCCAAGATGAGAAATGAGTTTTTGGGGAAAAAGAGTTATGAGGATTAGGGAACTATAGAGGGAGCAAAGCAGCCTTTGCAAAGTTGGAGAGTGGTAAACTGCTGTGAACTACAGGTGGAGTTTATATTTCAGCTGATATATAATTATATGTGTATACTTTATATTTAGATTCTCTTTTGGCTTCAGACTTAGGATTGGCACAAAAATAGAAATGACTGTAAAAGCCTCAGTTATTTACAGCCATGGTTCAACTCATGTTTTTTTAATATCAAGAACTGTGCCTTTTTTCAGTACCAAATAGGAAGTCATGGCATGTTAGGCTGTGGGAATGAATGTCAGGGTTTGTATTGGATTGTGGGGGGATTTTTGTTTGTTTGTTCATTTGTTTGTTTATTTAAAACTAGATGAGCCTCTCCTATTTTTCTGTTGCCTTTCTAGTAGTCACCTGCTTATGGAGCAGAGCAAACATTTATGTCTCTATACTTTCATTTTCTGCCAAAGTCAGCTAATGCTATCAGCAAAATGATCCCCTCCTTTAAAGGACACATAAATCAAAGATTTAGTCAATGCAGTTTAAGAAGGACACCCATTTGTATCTAAACTGTCCACCTACAGAAGCAGTGTGTGTACGGCATGTGCATTCTTAGTGTCGTATCAGCTCTGAGAAGAACTGAATAGCTAAGAGCAGTAAAAACCAGAGCCCCATAAAAATGTGGAAAGATTGACTTGCATCAGAATTCATCAGAATAAATTTTGAACTTGACCAAATTTAAGGAAAGGCAATGAGGATAATTTGGATCATGGTTTCATTTTTTTCCCCAGTTGCTTATCTTGTTTTCAAACAGATCCATACTTACATCTTGAATCTCTAATAAAATTGAACCAGCAAAGAGAGAAGCAATAAGAAGCCTTAGCTGGAGCACTATGTGAAGATTTTATCACCCCTTTTCAGAAGTTTCACAAAGCAGAGGGGCTTCAGGACTTTACAAAGAAGTCTTAATAGCTGTTCTTGAAGCAGATTGTAAATTGTGTGTGGCTTTGAATATACATATGTATAAAAGTCCCTAATAAGGGGTTAATGGAAAAAAGGGGCTACACCAGAAATTCAAAGATATTTCCTTTTTATTGATGTCTGCATGATATTTTCCATGATAGTTTTATGTTGGACCTAATTGTGCTACCCTTTCTCTCACTGAATAGTGCCTTTTGATTTCAGTGGAATTGCTTATGTACCAATTTACTACTCACTGTGAATAAGGGTGAAGCAACTGGACTCAAAGTGAGGATCCTGAGCTGGTGTAAATCAATGTAGACCAATTGATTTTAGAAAAGATGGGCCTCGTTTGGCCCTCATTGCTTACTACATAGTGGGAATTACTTGTGCTACAGTACTTGTGGGATTCACTATATTTATGTAAGCTTATGAGCAAAGAAAAACCTTAGAGGGACGGAGCTCTCACCTCTTCACTCTGATCAGCTTGATGTATATGAATTATGATGCTGTTTACCCATAAATCCATCTGCTGAGGCTTTTGGTTTGGAATTTGTTTGCTTTGATGTGTAAATGTCCCAATAAATTATAATTACTACTGTACACATGAAAGGGCATAGGAATTGTACAGGAGAAGACATAGATGAGGGGGTCACCATGGCTTTTTTGAATAATTGACTTTGGATAACAAAGCTTGGGCTCAGCAAAAAAGAAAGGGGGAGGGGCTCTGTCTTGAAGAGGAGGAGTACTATAGGCAGCAACTCTGTTCAAAGTTCTGCTCTACTCTGGAGATTGAATTGGGCTGGAATAGTGGCAGCAGAAATTGAGTTGACTCCACGGTATGGCTTGACTGGACCAGTGGTAGCAGTGCTGAGCTGCCTGACATTGAACTGCACCATGTAGCTGCTCATCAGACTAGGATGGAACACTTCTCGCAGGACTGCAGCAGAGAAGAACCACTGAGACAGACAGTAAACCAGGTTTTAGGGCATGCTGATCCAGAGTTGGATATTTGTTATCTGGGATGAGGGATTGACCTAACTCCTGACGTATTGTTTGAGATTGTTCAGACTTATATGCAGATATACATATAGGGTTTCAAAGTTTCTTTTCACTGTTTTCCCCTTTTCCCCAAATAAAGATACTTATGGTCCCATGTTCCCAAAGGATCTTGCATGCTTGTAAGTGGGGAAGAAACACCCACAAAAGTGACATGGAAGATTTTAATTTTCAGATTCTAATGTAGGAATATGGCTCTGGGTGGGAAGTCATGTTACTCATTTAAAAAATGACCCCTAGACTACCTGAACCTAGCCCTTTTTGCCACTGTTGGCATCTGGCACAAGGGTTACACTTAAAATGGGAAATACTGCAAATATCATGGTAAATGTAACTTGAAAACAATAAATGTCAACATTGTAGCTGTGATAACTGCATTTTTTTATTGAAAGATCTTGGGTCAAATTTATTATGGATGTAATTCCATTGAATTCAGTGGAGTTACATCACAGATTAATCTGGTAGAGCGCATCCAATAAAATGGGTTTGCATCATTTTGACAGTAACGTAATTGGCTTGTAATATGTTGGGCTCTTTTTTCCCTTTCTTTTTGTCAATGTACTGATATAATAGAAGCAGGGATGACTTAAAGGGAAGAGTGGAAATCTGATGAGGTTCAACAAGGACAAGTGCAGAGTCCTACATTTAGGAAGGAAGAATCCCATGCACTGCTACAGACTAGGGACCAAGTGGCTAGGCAGCAGTTCTACAGAAAAGGACCTAGGGGTTACGGTGGACAAGAAGCTGGATATGAGTCAACAGTATTCCCTTGTTTCTAAGAAGGCTAACGGCATTTTGGGCTGTATAAGTAGGAGCATTGCCAGCAGATGGAGGGACATGATTATTCCCCTCTATTTGACTTTCATGAGGCCTCATCTGGAGTGCTGTGTCCAGTTTTTGGCCACACACAACAAGAAGGATGTGGAAAAATTGAAGAGTCCAGCAGAGGGCAATAAAAATGATTAGGTGACTGGAGCACATGATTTATGAGGAGAAGCTGAGGGAACTCAGATTATTTAGTCAGCAGAAGAGAAGAATGAGGGGGGATTTGATGGCTGCTTTTAACTACCTGAAAAGGGATTCCAAAGAGGATGGATCTAGACTGTTCTCAGTGGTACCATATGACAGAACAAGAAGTAATGGTCTCAAGTTGCAGTGAGAGAGGTTTAGGTTGGATATTAGGAAAAACTTTTTCACTAGAAGGGTGGTGAAGCACTGGAACGGATTACCTATGGAGGTGGTGGAATTTCCTTCCTTAGAGGTTTTAAGGTCAGGCTTGACAAAGCCCTATCTGGGATGATTTAGTTGGGGATTGGTCCTGCTTTGAGAAGTGGGTTGGACTAGATGACCTCCTGAGGTCCTTTCCAACCCTGATATTCTATGATTCTACCTGGGAAGTACAGTTACTGTGTGAGGCTGTTCCATACTGATTTGTTCAAGGATCTGGACTTGGAGAGTTCCACATCTATAGGGCCAGATTATCTCCTCCAAGGTGGCCCTTTTGTGCTGTTCAGGCTGTATAAAGGTGTTGGATGCTGACTGAATGTGGCAAAATGAGAATAACATTGGTAATGGGAAGGTCTCTGCTGGTGTGTAGCCAGCATAGGTGGGTTGCATGGCACCCTCACCAGCCAAGCCCTGGTACAGAGGGCAGGCTGGAATAGAAAGGGGGTAACTGGAGCACCTCTTCACTCCAGCATTTCTTAGCTGGCAGACAGTTCTTTGGGTTGCTAGCTGGTGTAGGTTAAAGGTCACCTGTCAGGTAACACCCCTTGTCTGTGCCAGGCGGATGTCAGCTTGGGAAAGTTTGTGTGTGTTTGAGTTTGTTGGAGAGGCCAGACTCTACAGTGGTCCATCAGCACTATAGATTCATAGCATAAATCTGCCTATTGTAATCACACCCATAAATACCAGTTGAAATGAGTTTTTCTCTTTGGTGGGAGAGTTTTTGGGTAGGCGTTGGAAGCCTTCTACATAAAACACAAATAAAACAGTACTTGAACTTAACATTTTGAGAATTTGAAGTGGATTGCTGAGGCTTATTAATTAGATCTGCAAGATAAGCACACCTTCAACTTTTTCTGTGTAACCTGTATCAGATCACACTGAATATATTATAGCTAAAAATAGATAGCAGCTATTTCTTTTTACTTCTTTTATGGACATTGCAGTCTTAAACCTTTTAAGAGTAGGATGACTTGTTACTCTGCTAGAAGTGACCAAACTTCTCATGGTACTAAGCAAGATTCAGCCATTTGCTTGGGGTTTCTCAGAGAATCAAAGGACTTCAGTGATCAGTATAGTTTCTGGTGTCATATCAGCAAAAGGAGAGTATCAACCATCTCAGTCATGCAAGTGCAACCTCTCTTCAGGAACTAAGGAAGCTGGTGCATCTAGAACTCTCCTCCAGTATATCCTAGTCAGAAGATAGGACTTATACAGGTAGGTGGTGATTGACAATTGTGTGTCATGAACAAGGGATTTGATTTACAGCATATCACTGGGCTCTATCCAATCACCTATGTTGGTTAATATATGTATGCTGATGTGGCACAGAGGAGTGTCTCCATTGGTTCACTACGCTATCAGCACCTCTTGCAAGTCCTGACATGCTCACTACACCTAACACACTGTTATCATAATATATACCCAAAAGGTGGTATGTAATGTATCATTGGAAAGCTAATAACTCACTGAGCATTGTGTAACCAAAGCCTCCTTTTTATATGAATAAGCAGGAGGATGAAAAGCCCACAGGAAAGGAAGAACAACATAAGGTCATCCTGCCTCTTGATAGTCAATGAACTCTGAGAGAGAGATAAGGAGAAACAGAAAGCAATTTTGGCCCCTTTCACCTACGAAGACAAGGAAAACCAGCACTTTGTACTTCTGTGGAAAGTCCCGACTGAGACAATGTCAGTCACGGCTGGAAAGAAGAAAGACTGGTAAGAAATTTACCTTGATCCAAGACTGTAACTTTTTGAGTTGTCTTAGTGACTAGAAAGAGTAATTTTTTTTATTTGCTAGTAACAAGATTTGTCTTGTACTCGAATTACTTAGCATCTCTCTTCTTGTTAATACAGTTGTTTTAGTTTTAATCTGAACCAACCCAGTGCTGTGTATGAATTGAAGTGACTGTTAACACCAGTGCTTTTGTTCCTTCAAAGGAATAATGGACCTTATTATGTCCCTGACTGTTCCAGGAGAGGGCTGGATGCTTCAGAACAGATGGTTTTTGGGAAATTTGAGACTGAGAGTGTGTTGGGGTCACCTGCAAGTGGTAACCAAGGCTAGCAGAGACCAGGGTGGGGCTGCTTGTGTTGTAGGCAGGCTGCTGGGGTCAGAGTGCTGAACCAGGGCTGCCCAGGAAACAGATGCTTAGGGATGTGCATGCTTGTCTACTGGTGTCTGGGCTGTGAGCCACAGCAGCAGACCAGGCACCCAGGGTTACGGGGAAGGAGGTGATAGAACCCCTCACTGAGCTGGGTTGAACCCCAAAATGTCACAGTTGCCACTTAGATCATTCTAAACAAGGAGTAAAAGACCAGTGGCATGCTGATGTTAAACAATTGCCCTGTTGCCCCTGCATGTTCAGTATTTGGACTGGCTTGTCATCTGGATTTGTCAGAGTGATGACATTCTCCAGCCTGAGAAAACAAAAGATTATGAATGGACAGAAGGTTGTCATTATCTGGAAGAAAGATGGTCCAGTGGGTAGGACACTAGCCCTGGACTTGGTAATCCTGGATTCCAGGCCCCGCTCCGTTATAGGCTTCCTGTGTGATCTTGGGTAAATTACTTATCCTATCTATGCCTCTATGCACTGCCCTTCCTCACGGGTATGATGATCAATAAATTTAAGACTGTGAAGCACTCAGGTGCTACAGGAACTGTATAACTACCTACAAAAGAGTGTGACAATGAACTCGTTACTTTTGCATCCCTGCTTATTTAGGGTTCATATTTGGAGATATCAAATCTGGGTTGAGAATTTTGCTTTGAATATGCTCTTTTTAGTGAGAGGATTACTATTACTCATTTTTATCAGGCCATCTTGAATTGACTCTCTCTCACTTACAGCTCATCCTGAATGTGGCAGCTTGTTTGCTCAATGGTTTAAACAACCAGGAACATGACATCCCCACACTGCATTTTTATACTTGTTTCCTGTGAAATGGCCAGTTAACTTTAATCTGGTGCTGTTTGTTTTTTAAAACTGTTGACGGTATATGGCCCAGCTATATCTGAGGCCTCTTTGAGCCTTGGCTTATGAGTGTCTGTGTTCACATGTTACCCACCCTTTAATAGTCCCATTATCACATCTTAAAACAGCAGGAAATCATCTCTTGGAAAGGTGTGGACCCTAAAGGAGGGACAAGGTGGTACCTGAGTTAAGGATAATGTGAGAGTAGCACAGAGGCAGCTGCTAGGGACAAATGCTGCAGAAGGACAGTCTTAGAAAAGGTTGGGAAGGCCCTGAAGAGAATGGCAGGAAAAGAATTAGCTCCTGTAGTGATTGTGATGCTGGCAGACCAGTGCCAGCTCATGCCAAAGCCCCAGGTCAATTCATTTGTGTATTAGTGTTACATTTTTAAATGTAGAAGAGGGTATTTGCTGTTTAAACTTTATGAAAACTAATGGGATGTTACATGCATTATTTTCACTTATCTGCATTGTGACAGACCCAAACCAGTGGGGTTCCGGAGTCTGGTAGAGGGCAAATATACTGGTCTCTGGGTGAGTAGTTTTCTGTTCCCTGAGTGACCAGAGCAGGGGGTCCACTGGAGTAATCAGGAACCTGCTAGAACCAATTAAGGCAGACAGGCTGATTAGAACACTGGAGCCAATCAAGGCAGGCTAATCAAGGCACCTGGGTTTAAAAAGGAGCTCACTCCAGTCAGGCGAGGGGGAGCCAGAGGAGAAGAAGTGCGTGTGAGGAGCTGGGAGCAAGAGGCGAAAGGAGCTGAGAGTGAGGGTGAGGGTGAGGGTGAGGGAGAAGGAAAGGGAGAGGGTGTACTGCTGGAGGACTGAGGAGGACAAGCATTATCAGACCCAGGAGGAAGGTTCTGTGGTGAGAATAAAGAAGGTGTTTGGAGGAGGCCATGGGGAAGTAGCCCAGGGAGTTGTAGCTGTCATGCAGCTGTTACAGGAGGCACTATAGACAGCTGCAATCCACAGGGCCCTGGGCTGGAACCTGGAGTAGAGGGTGGGCCCAGGTTCCCCCTAAACCTCGCAACTCCTGATCAGACACAGGAGGAGCTGACCCAGACTGTGGGTTCCACCAGAGGGGAAGATTACTAAGGTGAGCAAATCTGCCAATAAGTGCAGGACCCACCAAGGTAGAAGAGGAATTTTGTCACAGTATCCTGTTAGAATGTAAAAACAAACATTTACATTGTGTATATCTCTGTAACTAATAACTCATCACACAAGAAAGAAGCCTCGTGAAATGCAAATGAAGAACTTTAACAGAAAAGTGCTAACTTCAAAGCAAGTGGGCATTGTGTGTAATTGGAGGTTAAAGACTCAAAATGCATTCCCCACTTTTCATCATCAAAGGGAAATGTCCACATGGGTAGTGACCCTGTCAGCTTGTTTTCTGTGAGAAGAAGCTATGAGTATGGATCAAGGGAAAGACTCTTTCTCTCTGAACTGATTGAATGCTAACAGAGCAGAACAACTGAACAAGAAAACAGAGATCCCCAGAGTTATTCTGGGCTGTCCTTGGAGACTTTTGGGAAACTGGCAATTTATTACATCAATGTTACCATTTGGAATTTGACTGTGATTCACCTGTGAATATAATTTACCTGCTTTTACCTCTCAATAATTCTCATTTCTTTTTCTTGGCTAATAAATCTTTAGTTAGTTTACCATAGAATTGGGTACCAGTGTTGTCTTTGCTGTAAGAGCTAGAGTAACATTTATTCATGGGTAAGTGACTGGTGTGTTGGGACTGGAAGTTACCTAAATGTGATATGATCTTTGGTGGAAGTGATCATTTATCGCAAAGTCCAGTTTGACTGGGTATCAAGACAGACTGGAGAGTCTGAAGAAACTGTCTGTGGCTCCGTGATAAGACTGGTATAGTGATTCAGGAGCTCACATTTGTTACTGGCTAGGTGAAATCTAATTATAGAACACATCATCACTGATTTGGGGACTCTGCCCTCTTTTCTGATGATCTTGCCTGAGATAGGCATTCATGGTCAACAATGATCCCCTTGGAATGGAAGTCACAAAGTTAGTGTCTGAGAAGTTGCTTGAAACACTTTGAAAGAAAGTAGCCCAGACTGGAATTATCCTGGGATGGCAGGATATCATCTTGGTTAACTTTTATTTTTGATGGAACACTGAGAGCCTGTGCCCAGGAGAAGGAAATGGAGGACATGAGAAACCTGGGGCAGAGAAGAATGGATTTACAGGAGACTTCACATTGGGATATTAAGGTCTACTTTAGGACTGTGGGCAGAGTTATTTGGAATATTAATAAATAAAGCTGGCAGCAGGAGTGCTTTCTATGTTAAAATGCATTAGTGGAGTAATTACTGAGACCCTTGAAGAGAGGATATAGTGGTGGTCTGTTGGGCCATGGTTGGCTAGCAAAGGGCACTCCTTTGAGATATCACCATCTGCAACACCACCTCACAACCTTTCATTTCATCAAGCAGATCCACACTTTGCTTTGGAGTTTTTTCTCAATAACCCTCCCCCTTGAGACATTTCTGGAGCATTATAGTAAACTTTTAATTCTGTTTGTTCAGTTACCAAAGGGCTGTGTGGAAATTGGGGTGTTTCAGAGACATTTAATGAAATGAGAGAAATGCTATGAATTTGGCTTTTCTAGAAAAATGGTGCAGCTTACAGAGTCAGCCAGTCACTCTTTTCTGTTAAGGGAATACAAATTGTATGACATTGCTTTCTGTCTGTGGGAAAAATGTCCTAGACATAAATATATAGGGGCAGATTTTATAGCGTGCTTTGTGCCCCACTGGCTATAAAAAGAGGTGGGGAGCTGGCTGGATCTTCCCACAATGGAGGTCTCCATCAGGTGTGGTCAGAGTAGTTGATGCTGGGATGATCAGAGAGGTTGGAATGGAGTGAACAGACTGCTCTGTTCTACCCAAGGTCCAGTGGATCATGCACACACAACTGACTCTTCCTTTTGCCCCCTTCTGCCCTGCAGAAACAGGGCAAAGTCAATAATTGAGCACTTTGATAATAAGAGAATTCAAAGACTAACACTGGCAGCTTATGAATCAACAGGGTCTACTCCTCTAAGGAGACAGATGTTTTCATCCAGAAATATCAGAGACTTGAGCTAATGATGATATTATTTATTCTCCATGGGTGGAATTCACCCCCGTGCAAAGAACCGTGAGCTACTGAAATCTCTCTTGAGCCCTCAAATCAGATGAACAGAGACAAATCTCACCCATAGTCTTTAACTGGATTGAGAGCAGAGCAGCTCTGAGCACACTTATTATTCTGCTATTCCATCATTTAGATTCTCTTGTCTATACCTGAGAGAATGTGCTGCTATTTCAGTAGCTATGGTGATAAAGGTGGGTGAATAGCTTACTTATTTTCCCTCTTGTCTGAAGCTCTGACTTATAAATGAGGAGTGAAATCATGGCCCCACCAAAGTAAATGGAAGTCCTGCCGTTGAGTTCAATGGAGCTAGGATTTCACTCTATATGCTACCTCAGCTGCCTCTGCCTTTGAGGTGGTCATGAGGAGAGTGTTCAGAGAGGCCATGCTTGTGCCTACCCTTCTTCTGGTTTACTTGTGATCTTCCTCCCATTCTCCTGCTACTTCTCTATCTCTGCTGCAACATATACAGATGTTTCCCTACCTTTGGAGCAGTGAAAGTCAGTAAAAGGGGGAGATTTGTCAGGTTTAATTTAAGATGCAAAATTTTGCACAGGTCTGAGTCATGTATGGATGAGTGAATGAATAAACAAGTGAGTGAGAATTATAGGAGCAGCAGAAGGTAAAAAAAATGCACTTACAGACAGAGAAACAAATTATTTGTAAAGAATAGCATAAGGTCAGGCTGGATAGCCACCCACGGAGGAATAACTCCTAGATCTGTTTTATAATTTTGCAGAACCAGGTTAATTTCAAAACATCAGTCTCCTGCATGGAATCATTTTCAATAGAAGGAAACTACCGATCACAGCTGGGTGAATAACTTAAAAAGAACTAAACAAAACCCAATCTTGGTAAATATTCTCAAAAACTAAAAGAATGTGTACATTTCCCATATATTTTGTGTCCTTTTTTTGTGTTAACTCTCTGTGAATATTCTAGTGAAAGTGTTTACTGGCAGAAATATCATTAAAGCAGCAAATACCAAAAAGCCAAATATTGTAGATTATTTATTTTTGGAGAGTGAATTTTGAAGTTGTTCACAGCAGTGTTTATGATAGAAATCTGATTCTCTCACTTTTATACTTATCCAATCCAGATAGAAACAATACCATGTGACCTTAGTGGACAGTCAATACTAACAAACACAGCTCAAAGTTTGAATTGAAGCTCACAAAAAATGTTGATGAATAGTGAAGAATTATTAATAGAAATTATTCAGGAAATAGTGTATTATAATGAATAGGTTTTAGAAAACTGTAAAATCTAGCCATTCAGGAACAGAGACTAAATTCAGAAATGCTAATGTTTAGATGTTTGACTACTTGATTGACAGGCACAATCAGGTAGCTAGATGTAGAATTGTGCCCACAAAATTGAAACCTAATTTTCAAAATTGGGTTCGTATAGCCAGTGTACTTTGCAAAAACGAATTAACCCTCACAAATGCTCCCCTGGGGTGACGTAAATATTATTGCTACAGACAAGAGAATTCCTGGCTCGTGGTTGGCTAGAAATGATCAGGTGGTCAATGTTACTGTTCTTCCAAAGTGTGACAGCAAATTCTGGGGCCTTGTAGGTCTGTTTCCATTGCAGGAGAAATTGGTGACCCAGAATATTTTCTAGTGTAATTTATTTACAAAAATGACACAAGTTTTATTTTCCTGCAGCAGAGATGATCACACAAATCGCACATATGCAATCCTCTTGCAGAAACCTCAGCTAAGACACCAAAATATAATTACCAAAAGCAGCTCCCTGAAGCCTACTCTAAGCTAGAAAAGGTTTGGCTGCATAGTTATACTGGGAAACCCTCCTGGTCTAGCTACATCTTAGACTCACAAAAAAGTGCTTTTGCTAGTTATAGTTTATACAGATTTCTTGAGTAAAATAATCAATACCAGCAAAATAACTTTTATGCTGGTATAACCAGGCTTTAATTTTGATTCCTATGTTCATTTGCTTAATGGCCAAGACCCTAAACTAGGGCCCAAAGCTCCAGAATGAAGACCCCAGTTTACAACTCCACTCCTTGAGCACAATGACACTTTCTACTCCAAGAGTAAATGCCTCAGTACAGGAGACAGAATTTTCTTTGGAGGCTGTCCAAGACTGAGGAACAAACTGTCACAGGAACTAAGAACCAGGCTTCACCACCTTCCATTTCAAGTAAAGGTGTACTTCTTTGTTCAAAAACATAGCACAGTGTAAATATATAATTTAAAAAAAATCACACAGTTCCCCTGGGGTAGAGGAAAAGACAAAGAACAAACCACATGTGAAAGATGCTAGTCACAGTGCTTCCTTTGCTTCTGGAAGGCATTCAAATACTGTGTAAGAACAGTAACAGAATACAGTAGCAATTTCAGCTTTTTGGATGTAGAGTTGAACCGGCTGTGTATTTGTGAGTGTGTGTTTTTCTTTTCTTGTATAACTTACCCTTTTATGAAGTTGTCAGGCAAAGCAAATATTACATCTATTCTTAGAAAATGGTACATTGTGTTCAAGATAAAGCTTGGGATTTGTTACAAAATGTTACTGATCTTTTAAAGATGGTCACAGTCACCATTCAGATAAATATAAATGCTCTAAACTCTGTGCTCATTTAGATAAAATCCTTTTTGATACTGTATAATTCTGCCCTTTTTTTCAGGAGGCAGCTCCATTTCAGCAGAATTTTTTGATTATATGCCTACATTAAAGAATAACAGTTGACTTCTTGCCCACCTCTAGAAAGTTTTATAGCAATCGCCTGAAAGAGATTACCATGGACACCACTGCAAGACAGTTTTCATATAACCCCCTCTTTTCATGCACTGAGAGCCTTCCAGAATGTTCACTTTTGAGGATGAAATCTTTCATTCTTGATTTTTCTCTCAAGAAATGTAGTTTCACTGAAGGGATTTTGCTCATTCTTCAGTGATGACAGGGTTAGAAAATACACACTTTTCCAATTGCTGAATATTCAAAACCATAAATTTGGTTTTATATTGTTCCTTTAGATTCAAAATATTCCAAATAATTATGTGAAAAATATCAGAACACTAGTGCAAAAAAATAAAAATAATAATAAAAAAAATCCAACAACCCACACGACTAATGAGGAGTTTTGAAAATGATGCTTGCTGGTTTTGCCATGGGGGGAAAAAAACTACTTCTTTCCATTTGCAACATAAATGAAAATTTGCAATTTCTTCCAGGGTAGAATGTCAGCATTATTTTGCATGATGAAAAAAATGTAGTTATGGGTGAAAACTAAGAGAAATAGCCTTTGATCAGGTTCATAAATCTGAATGATAACTTATGAAAACCTCTGTTTTCTTATAAAAAAAAATCCCCAAAGGTGAAATTCACATCTTTATAGAAGACCAGCAAAAAATGTGTTGTACCACTGAAGTCACACTTGGTACCTTATTGTGAGCACATAAATGTCAGGTAAATACTTCATAGGTCTTGTTCTGGCTGTATACACAGGCGAGTTTTGTACAGTAGGCAGAATTAAGGACAAAATTGCAGCCTTAATTCTTGTTTTTGTGAATAGAAGTGGAACTCTTAGCACTACTTGATCATAGTTTTTGCGTTTTTTTGTATGGCTCATATCAATATGTCTTATTGCCCTAAACTTCTTTAGTAGATTTCAAATCCTGATTTATGTGGCATAAAAACAAAAGAATCAGTATCTGTTTAATGTTTATGCCCTTGCACTTTGTTTGCCTGTGCTGCTTATCACTCATGAAGCTGAAAAACCATATGGTGGTTTAATTGCATATGTTTCCCCCCCCTAAAATTGCTTCCTGAGGAAGTGAATTTCTTCTAAGCATTTTCTCATTGGCGAGGAGACTCTCCTCTGAGTCTAGTGTTAGCAAGATTATGAAGAGACACTTCTGCTAAATAGAGTACTAAATCTTTTGTCCTATTTAAAGTAAAAGGCACACACTTTAAGGACCAATTGGTGAATAATTAACTACTTTATCATATTCGTAATGCTTAATCAGCATTACAAATGCTTTCATAATACATGGGATTGGTCAGAATATCCACAGCTTGGTGGGAGACAGTCATCAGGTTTCCAAGTTCAAATCAATGTATGCAGCCGGTCTGTCCAGTGCCCAGCTACAGCTGGTGTCAAATCCAGACCATACTGCCCAGCACACATATCTTGGCTAGACACTGGGAAGATCTGCTGGTGGAAATGAAGGGAATGTATCCGCTCCGTAAGGCAATTAAATTGTTCTTGAAGGTTACTTCAGCTATCTCTAGCCCTAGCACACACCCTCTGCAGAGAAGAGAAACCTTACTGAGTAACCCTACTGTGCTCTCTGCTGGAAATAGTGTGGTAGTGGGACATTTGACAGATTTTGTACATGGTCAGATTTTGTTTGCATTTTGTAAAGTTCTATATTTTATTCTTATTACAGCAGTTATATATGACCTCCCTTCTTTTATTAGAAAAGAACATCATAATACAGCCTTTCAATATAAAAATGACCTTTCTTTATCAAGTAATGTTTTGTTCTTAGCGTATTAAATTTACTTGTTGGTTCAGAAAAGTATTGCATTATTTACTGTATCGATTTTTTTTCTCAAGGACTATTACAACTATGAATACTTTCTGCACATTGCTCTTGGTGCAGACGATGAAAGGAAGAAAAAAAACAATCCTGTCCTATTTTAGTTGAGAGTAGAGTAGGCTATATTTTAATGAATGCTTATGTCAAAATCCCTTTACCTAGCTTCCTTTGACTTTATCAAGCAGCAAAGCTCCAAGTATGTGCACAGTACTTCTATTAGGCATAATAACTAGCCAAATGACACACATCTTAAGTCAGAGTGACACCTTGAAGAATCTGCCTAATGAGATTTGGCTTTCTTGCCCAAGGGATTTGTTACAAAGTATAAGCCAAATGGGGAACTTGTCAATATGTCACCGATAGGGTTGAACTTGTCTTTGTGATGTGGCTTGTTTTGAAATAATCCAAGTTTCATAAATCTAAGATCTTTGTGAATCATTGATTTCTGGTTTCATAACTCATAAACTGCAGAGTATGTTTAGTTTTGATTTCCTATCTGTTTGAAGGAAGCCTGCAGTTGTGTTTCCTTGTGGTGTGATCTTGTTAGACCTCATAAGCAGAGTAGCATTGGAACTGGTCACTACTGCGGTGGGACTGGGAGAGAGTACTCTAAAGAATGCCCAAATATTGCATGAAGTTGCATTAGTGATTCAGAAGGAGCTCCTCTTTCCTTTTGTTCAGTACTGAGATAATGCTTCAGGTTCTGTGCTGCTGAAGTTGACTTCTTTCAGATTAAATGTAAAAGTGAGGCCCTAACCTGTTGTAAACAAAAATGAGATTGTGGTCTTAAGGACAAGGAATGTTAACCAGCATATCCTGGCTAAATCCTAACCACTTAGGTGCATTTTGAGTATGCAAAAATGCTCCCTGAGATTTCACTTGGATACGGTATGTTCCTGATCCTATTGTGTATGTTAAATTGGTGCTTTGATTGGACACAGAAGTAGCTGCTTTTGTATGGTGTGAGGTGATACTTAGATTCATAGATTCTAGGACTGGAAGGGACCTCTAGAGGTCATTGAGTCCAGTCCCCCGCCCTCATGGCAGGACCAAAGGGAAAATGGGACACCTGAGGCTGACCCTATAGCAGGGTGGTCCCCTGATCCTGCCCTAAAGGGCTTGAAATAACCCAGGAGAGGGCAGTGACTAGGGCAAGAAGCCTGGGCAGATTGGGGAAAGTAGGCTCAGCTGTAGCCATGCCCCAATCAGGCCCAGCTGGCCCCTATAAGAGGCTGGGAGCCAGAAGTCCAGTCAGTCTCCCTTTGCCTGTAGAGGGAGAAGGACCTGGCTGCAGGAAGCTAGACACAGGGTATCAGAGTGAAGCAGGACTGGGGAAAGGCTGAGGAGCCGGGGAGCTCCAGCCTGGAAAGCCCCAGGCTGCGGCCTAGCATTGGGCTAACAGGTACTGGAGGTTGCAGAGGGCAGCCCAGGGATAGGCCAAGGCAGGAGGTCCAAACCCTCCTTGCCAGTGATGAGTAGGCTGATACTGCAGTCTGCCCCAGGGTGTGGGGCTAGACAATGACTGGCAGTAGCCATATACTGAGGTTAGGTGGGAATAGTGGGTGGGGGTTCCCCAGGGAGGAGAGACCCTAAGACTGAGGGCACAGTACCCCACGTTAAAGAGCACTGGGTCCAGGGAGGGACACGGGGGCCAAAGGACAGGCAGATCACCGGCCAGTACAGGGCGCTCCAGAGCTGGAACGAGCTAATTCCCAGGAGTCACCAGCAGGAGGTGCTGCAGGGGTGAGTCCGCTCCACTACAACCCCCCATGCAGGACCAGCCCAAGCCCTCCCTGCCTCCTGCCCACACAGGGCAGCCTGAGGTCACCCTTCCTCTCTCCATCATGTGCCCGCTATCACCTTCCCCTGTCACCCTCTTCCCCCCATGAGCAGGGCCCCCTTGCTGACCACATGCAAGGCTGGTCCTCTGAGCCTCCTCGCTGCCTGCCCATGCGAGGCTGGTGGTCCAAGCCCCATGCCCCCCCTCCCCCGCGGCCTCCTTCTTTCCTGCATGCGAGGCTGCTCCAAGCCCATGGACTTGTGCTTGTCCAGCTTTTCTAAATAGTCCTGAACCACTTCTTTCAACACAGAGGGCTGGTCACCTCCTCCCCGTGCTTTCTGCCCAGTGCAGTAGTCTGGGACCTGACCTTGTTCATGAAGACAGAGGCAAGAAAAAACATTGAGTACAGTAGCTTTTTCCACATGCTATGTCATTAGGTTGCCTCCCACATTCAGTAAGGGGCCAACACTTTCCCTGACCTTCTTCTTGTCACTAGCATACCTGAAGAAACCCTTCTTGTTACTCTTAACATCTCTTGCTAGTTGCAACTCCAAGTGTGATTTGGCCTTCCTGATTTCACTCCTGCATTCCTGAGCAATATTTTTATACTTCTCCCTGGTCTTCCACTTCTTGTAAGCTTCTTTTTTGTGTTTAAGATCAGTAAGGATTTCACCGTTAAGCCAAGCTGGTCTCCTGCCATATTTATTATTCTTTCTACACATTGGGATGGTTTGTTCCTGCAACCTCAATAAGGGTTCTTTAAAATACAGCCAGCTCTCCTGGTCTCCTTGTCACTTCATGTTATTCCCCCAGAGGATCCTGCCCATCAGTTCCCTGAGGGAGTCATAGTCTGCTTTTCTGAAGTCCAGGGTCCATATTCTGCTGCTCTCCTTTCTTCCTTGTGTCAGGATTCAGAACTCGACCATCTCATGGTCACTGCCTCCCAGGTTCCCATCCACTTTTGCTTCCCCTACTAACACTTCTCTGTTTGTGAGCAGCAGGTCAAGAAGAGCTCTTCCCCTAGTTGGTTCCTCCAGCACTTGCACCAGGAAAGTGTCCCCTACACTTTCCAAAAACTTCCTGGATTGTCTGTGCACTGCTGTATTGCTCTCCCAGCAGATATCAGGGTGATTGAAGTCCCCCATGAGAACCAGGGCCTGTGATCTAGTAACTTCTACTAGTTTCCTGATGAAAGCCTCGTCCACCTCATCCCCCTGGTCTGGTGGTCTATAGCAGACTCCCACCACAACATCACCCTTGTTGCTCACACTTTTAAACTTAATCCAGAGACCTTCAGGTTTTTCTGCAGTTTCATACCAGAGCTCTAGGGCCCGACCCTCTACTCCGGGTTCCACCCAGCCCTGTGGATCGCAGCTGTCTTATTGCCTCCTGTAACAGCTGCATGACAGCTACAACTCCTGGGCTACTTCCCCATGCTCTCCTCCAACACCTTCTTATCCTCACCACGGACTTCCTCCTGGTGTCTGATAAACGCTTGTCCTCCTCAATCCTCCAGCAGTACATGCTCTCACTGCTCAGCTCCTTGCCTTCTTGCTCAGCTCCTCCAAACGTCTCTTTCTCCTCTGGCTTCTCCCTGCTGTGGAGTGAGCGCCTTTTTAAACCCAGGTGCCCTGATTAGCCTGCTTAATTGGCTGCAGGTGTTCTAATTAAAGTAGCGTATCTCTACTGCCTTCTAGAAAGATCTTAATTGGCTCCAGTGTTCTTGATTAACCTGTGAGCAACTGCCATTTGGTTACCAGGCTACTAGGGATTTGTTTAGCCTGGGGCTAACATACCTGTTTCTCAGTACTTTACTGTAGCCATCTGGCCTTGCCCCATCAATGTATACAAATAGGATTAATACATTCAGTAGTCATAACTTTACGGAGATATTTTACATGGGATATGTGGCATACAAACATTCTAAGCATATCTTCATAAAGCCTCATGGAGGAACATCACAGGTTTTAATTCCCTTTGCAAGGTCCAACTCTCATGGCTTTTGGCCTTTCTCCTTTATCCCTACATGGTCCTGACCTCAATCAGGTAGCTTTCCTTCTGGATCCTCCCATCTTCCACTACTTGTAGGCGTTCTGCTTTTTCTTAAGCACCTCTCTGAGATGCTTGGCTCATCCATCTTGGTCTACAACTCCTGCCTTGAATTTTTTTCACTTTCTTGGGATACAGGCTTCTGATAGTTTCTGCAACTTTGACTTGAAGTAATTCCAGCTTCCTCCGCCTTTAGATCCACAGGTTCTTCAGTTCAATCCACTTCCTAACTAAATTTCCTTAATTTTTTTAAGTTAGCCCTTTTGAAATCAAAAACCCTAGTTAAAGATCATTTTGTTTATCCTTCCATTTTAGTTTGAACTGAATTAGCTCTAAATCACTAGAACCGAAGGTTGTTGCCCTATAACCATTTCTTCTATGAGGTCTTCACCACTCACAAAAACAATCTAAAATGGTCATACCCTCTTGTTGGTTCAGAACTACTTGGTGAAGGAATCCATCTGCTATCACATCCAGGAAATCTGGCCTTGTTATTGTTACTAGCATTTGTCCTCCAGGCTATATCTGGGAAGTTACAGTCTCCCATGATCACACATCCCATCAGTGTTTACTTAATTAAAAACATTAAAGAGGTCTCTAGCCTATCCAAATCAGATCCTGGTGGTCTATAGCACACCCAAGCACTATCCGGGAGCGCCCAGTAGCTTTCTTCCCCAATGTGATTTTTGCCCAGATAGACTCTGTCTTATCCATTCCATCTCTATTTCTTTATAATCTACTCATCATCGATATAACAGTGCTACTCCACCACTTTGGCCTGTTATTCTGTCTTTCTAAAAAGTAAGAAAGTACGCCGTGGGTTAGGTAAGAATGGACATAAGAGAGGATGGTAGTGTAGATACCAAGTCTAATAGGTGATACTGGCCAGTAGACGCTGCTGCCCAGGGCTGGTTGCAACAATTAGGCACTAGGCGGCTGCCTAGGGGCCTCCCAAAGATTTGGGGGTGCAAAATGGACCCCCCAAAAATTTTTAAATGGTGTGCGAGCCGCTGCTTGCTTGAGGTAGTCTGGCTGCAGCCAGCAGTCCAGGCCCCCCGGGATCAGGGCGCCTCCACCGGCAGCCCGGCAGCCCAGGGTTCCCCCGGGTGTCAGCTAGCACGCTGCGGCAGCCCGGCAGCCC
Source organism: Chelonoidis abingdonii (assembly GCF_003597395.2). Taxonomy (NCBI): domain Eukaryota; kingdom Metazoa; phylum Chordata; order Testudines; family Testudinidae; genus Chelonoidis; species Chelonoidis abingdonii. Next base: position 194,926,657 of record NC_133771.1, on the reverse strand, counting down.
AGGGCGCCGGGGGTTAGCTGACCGCCGCGGCCAGCCCAGCAAGCCCCAGGAACATTCCCCCGGGTTTCAGGGTGCCGCGGTCAGGGAGCCCTGCGGGCAGGGGCCCTGCGGCCCAGGTGCGGGCCCCCCCGGTCGGAGCCGCGTTGGCAGGCCCAGCAGCCCCAGGGCGCCCTGGGGTCAGCGACGCCGCCATCGCCAGCCCGGCCAGCCCCAGGGTGGCCCCCTGGTGGGAAGCCGCATGGAGATCCGGCAGCCCAGGGCGCCCCGGGGTCAGGAGGCACCCCTGCGGCCAGCCCGCAGCCCAGGGCATTTCCCCCGGGTCAGGGAGCTCCCGCTGCCAGCCTAGGCCAGCGCGGGCGCCCCCAGGGTCAGGGTGCCCCCGCAGGTGGCCACGGGGAAGCCCAGGGCGTACCCCAGGGTCAGGGCAAACCTGCGGGCAGGGCCACGCAGCCCCAGGCATCCCCCGGGTCAGGGAGCCCCATGGCCAGCCCGCAGCCCAAGGCGCCCCCACGGAGTCAGGGACCCTCACGCCAGCCCTGGCAGCCCAGAGGCGCCCCTGGGGTTCAGCGTGCTTGCCGCCGCAGTCGGCGATTCAGGCTTCACGTGGCACATGACCCAGGGGAAATCCGTGAGCCTGCAGGCAGAGGCTCAGAATCTTCCCTCCTTTACACAGCGCCAGGTGCTCCTTGCTGCCTCTGCCAAATTTTCTGGTTGTGCGGGGAGTGGCACCGCTGCGGCAGAGCTGCGCAGCTCTGCTTAGGGCACGTGGCAGGGGACCCTGCCTGCAGTCCGCGCACACCAGGGCTTTCGCTTCTGGAGGGAAAGCGGCAGCTGCCCCCTGGTCTCAGCCTCCACGTCAGCAGCGAGGGCATGGAGAAGAAAAGAGCCTTCACGACGGTGGTCTTGGTGAGAGTCGGAGTTAAGAAGAGACCCCAACGCTCATCTGCATTGGGCAGGTAAGCAAGTGCTCCCCAACAGGTCGGCCTCGAGGTGCCCTGTGCTCCTGCCCCCTTGGTCCTTGGCTGGTCCTGCTCCTGCCTCCCCTTGTGCCTGGACGGCTGGACAAGAGAACAGCAGCCTGCAGAGCTGAGACTGCCCCTAGTGTCCCCAGGCACCCCCCTGACCCCATCCCCCCACAGCCTGACCCCCCTAGCTCCGAGTCAGTCCGCTCTGAGCCTGGAAAACAGCTCAACCGCCCTGACCCATCCCCCCAAACAGTCCTGGACCCCAACAGCTCTGAGCCCAGCCCCTCTGAGTCTAAGACACCCCCCTGACCGCTATCTCCCTACATCCCTGAAGCCCAGCCCTGTGAGCTGGGCAATACCCTGAACCAGAGCCCAGCTCCCCACCCAGCCCTGGGAAACACGCAGCACCACCCCCAGGCAACAACAGCCATTGGTACCAACCATCACAATCACCCAGCAACTGCCCATTATGTAATTGCAAATGTATACATACCATTACAGCTTTTTAATGTTTTTTAAGTAATGTATTTAGTTTATTTTCAAATTATTACAAATTAATTTTGATGTATTTCACTAGTTATTTTTTACATTTCCTAATACATGTTACTATAGTATTGCAAATTGTTTTATGGAAAGTGGCCCCTGATTTTGCTTTGCCTAAGGCCCCCTGAGTCCTCTGGGCGGCCCTGTCTGAGTTTTAAGCCCTGTGCTGTGTTTTGCCTGCAACAGGCAAAGCCTATGCCTGTGAGTGACCCCATAGCAGCTGCCTGAAGAAGTGCTTGGGGGGAATCATGCAGAAGGAGCGTGATATTTGTTTGAGTTCTCTCCTCATGGAGGCTGTGCTCCACTTGGTTGTAAGGACAGCAGTTTCAGCAGGACTCTTAGGCCCAGCACCTTGCCTTAGTTTGTAGATTTGTGTGCACCCATCACCGCCGGGCTCAGTCTGGCAAACGCCTACCCCTCACCAGTGCCGAAGAAGCAGGTCAAAAAAAAGTTGGAATGGACTGGTTAGGTTAGGTTGTCATGCTGTTGCTTGGCCAGTGTGTTTGAGAGACCAGGGCGTGCAAATGCAGTATTGTCCTCTTAGTGATTGTTCTGTCCTGAGCAAAATTGGCATGTTATGAGGTAGTGGCTTGTGCGAGGCACAGGTGTTGGATCTGTTTACCGCATGTGTCCAGCCTTCAGCGTCTTAGGTCTTCATTGGGGGGGAGCGTGTTTTCCATCTCCTGCTTTCATTGGGTGACTCTATGATGCTCTGGTAGACATCTATGAAGACAATACTCTGACAGGATCATCTGGCAATACATCACGAGTTGATTGCAAAGGCTCTTACAAAGCCGGATTTGCTAAGTTTAAGTTTCTTGTTTCATCTTGTTTTGTGGTATGACATATTGTTTGAGATCAACATAACTAAGCAAACAACTTCGAGGCAAAAGAATTTGATATATGTGATGCCATTAATGAACTTGAGAAACCCTAAGAGTTTCTTGTGGGCCGCAGAAGTGATGCAGCCTTTGAGAAAACATTGGTAGATGCAGGTGAACTTGTGGAGGAGTTGGATGTACTGCAGCTTTTTGAACCAGATTCCATCCGTATTTAGACAAAGAAGGAAGCAGTTCACATATGAAGCAGATGACAAACCTATTTATGATCGAAATAAGAAAAGAGTCAACAGTGAACTTTTACTTTGGCAGTTATTGACTACAGCAGTACATTGCGGGGTTGAAGAGGAAGTTCACATTTTGATGCAGCAAATTAGTTCAGTATTTGGCTTCATATATGATGTTTTACAGTTTGCAAATAAAACACCAAAGCAATTATGGAACATTGTGACATCTGCTTCATCTGGAGAAATGCTTTCATGCGTGGAGCAACATGGTGAATCCAAAGATATTGATGCCTTTGACTTGTGCAACGTGAATTGCAAGCTATTGCAAAGACGAGTCCAAAGGAGGTTCATCACCACAAGAATGTATTGAACTTCATATGGGAAAGAATAAGCTGACAGATCGTGACCCTAACACAGTTGTGCTGCTCTTCGCATCCCTCTTGACTCTCCCAGTTTTCTGTGGCCAGGGTGTTGAGCGAAGCTTCTCGAACAATGCTCAAGTTGATAAAAACATACATGCGAATCAATGCTTGCAACAAAGACTTGTTGGGCTATCTACTTTGTCAATAGAACATGACATTGCTCACAGCATTGACTTGGAGGAACTTGTTTCTAAAAAAATTGCTAAACTTAAAGCGTGGAAACATAAATTATAATTAAACTAACATGTTATCGCGCTGTGACCATGTATTGTGTATAATGTATGTGATGTGGGGGGGGCGGAGAGCGCAAGATGGAAGTTTCTCCTAGGGTTGGCAAAATCCTTGCACCGGCCCTGTCTGGTGCCTAATCAGCGTAAGAATGTGAGCGAAGCCAAAACAGCAAATTAAGATGTTTCGGACACCAGTGCAAGGAGTCTAGGTAACAAAATGGAGGAAATAGAGTTACTGATGTCAGGAAGTGAAACAGATATTAAAGGGATAACAGAAATGTGGTGCGAATAGTAGTCATGACTGGAGTTTACAGGTATTTGAAAGGCTATGTGCTGTTTAGAAAGACAGAAATAACAGGCAAAGGTGGTGGAGTAGCACTGTTATATCAGATGATGAGGTAGATTATAAAGAAATACGAGATGGAATGGATAAGACAGAGTCTATCTGGGCAAAAATCACATTGGGGAAGAAAGACTACTGGGCTCCCTGGATAGTGCTTGGGTGTGCTATAGACCACCAGGATCTGATTTGGATAGGCTAGAGACCTCTTTAATGTTTTTAATTAAGTAAACACTGATGGGATTGTGTGATCATGGGAGACTTTAACTTCCAGATATAGCCTGGAGGACAAATGCTAGTAACAATAACAGGGCTCAGATTTCCTGGATGTGATAGCAGATGGATCCTTCACCAAGTAGTTGCTGAACCAACAAGAGGGGATGCCATTTTAGATTGTTTTTTGTGAGTGGTGAAGACCTCATAGAAGAAATGGTTATAGGGAACAACCTTGGTTCTAGTGATTAGAGCTAATTCAGTTCAAACTAAAATGGAAGGATAAACAAAATGATCTTTACTAGGGTTTTTGATTTCAAAAGGGCTAACTTAAAAAAATTAAGGAAATTAGTTAGGAAGTGGATTGAACTGAAGAACCTGTGGATCTAAAGGCGGAGGAAGCTGGAATTACTTCAAGTCAAAGTTGCGAGAAACTATCAGAACCTGTATCCAAGAAAGTGAAAAAAATTCAAGGCAGGAGTTGTAGACCAAGATGGATGAGACAAGCATCTCAGAGAGGTGCTTAAGAAAAAGCAGAAGCCTACAACGTATGGAAGATGGGAGGGATCCAGAAGGAAAAGCTACCTGATTGAGGTCAGACCATGTAGGGATAAAGTGAGAAAGGCCAAAAGCCATGAGAGTTGGACTTGCAAAGGGAATTAAAACCTGTGATGTTCCTCCATGAGGCTTTATGAGATAATGCTGTAGAATGTTTGTATGCTACATATCCCATGTAAATATCTCCGTAAAGGTTATGATCTACTGAATGTATTAATCCTATTTGTATACATTGTATGGGCAAGGCCAGATGGCTACAGTAAAGTACTGAGAAACAGGTATGTTAGCCCCAGGCTAAACAAATCCCTAGTAGCCTGGTAACCAAATGGCAGTTGCTCCAGGTTAATCAAGAACCTGGAGCCAATTAAGATCTTTCTAGAAGGCAGTAGAGATACGCTACTTTAATTAGAACACCTGCACCAATTAAGGCAGGCTAATCAGGGCACCTGGGTTTAAAAAGGCGCTCACCCAGTCAGGCAGGAGAAGCCAGAGGAGAAACGAGGTTTGGAGGGCTGAGCAAGAAGGCAAGAGCTGAGAGTGAGAGCATGTACTGCTGGAGGATTGAGGAGGACAAGCGTTTATCAGACACCAGGAGGAAGGTCCTGTGGTGAGGATAAGAAGGTGTTTGGAAGAGCATGGGGAAGTGCCCAGGGAGTTGTAGCTGTCATGCAGCTGTTACAGGAGGGCAAAAGACAGCTGCGATCCACAGGGCTGGGTGGAACCCGGAGTAGAGGGTCGGGCCCTGGTTCCCCCCAAACCTCGCAACTCCTGATCAGACACAGGAGGAGCTGACCCAGACTGTGGGTTCCATCAGAGGGGAAGATCACTGAGGTGAACAAATCCACCAAGAAGCGCAGGACCCACCAAGGTAGAGGAGGAACTTTGTCACAACATGTATCATTTTTGTATTCGAAGTTGTGAATGCTATAAACATTGGCTGCATACGTGCTTGATTTCTAAGTAGCCTTAGTTAGAACATTTGGTCACTTCTTGGGAAAGGAATGTGCAAGTTAAGTTGTCAATCAGGAAGCACTTAACAGATAAAAGAGTTTGGAAGACTCCAATACACATAAGAAGTCTACCTGAGGACCTTCAAAGTACCATGTGGGTAATGGCTGCTACCTGCAAGTCCTGAGTCATGCATGGGCATGTGACTTGCCCATGTGATTCCGAATCTCCATGTTGTGACTGGATTCTACACAGAGGGAGGGAGGGGTGTCTACCCTGAAGAGAAAGTCTATTTAAACCCTTGGGACACCGCTCAATGTGGTCTTCAGCTGGCTAAAGAGAGAGCATCTCCACCTCCCAGGATACTTAGAAGAAACTGGAACAAAGGACAGTGACTGCAAGGGGTGTGAGTGATTGTTGGACCCAGGCTAAAAGGAGATTAGTCTGTAAAAGTTCATTCTGGAACTGGTGAGGATCTTATCTGTATTCAGTTTGATTAGATATAGATTTGCATGTTTAATTTTATTTTGCTTGGTGACTTACTTTATTCTGTCTGTTACTACTTAGAACCACTTAAATCCTACTTTCTGTATTTAATAAAATCACTTTTTACTTATTAGTTATCTCAGAGTATGTATTAGTACCTGGAGGAGCAAACAACTGTGCAAATCTCTCTATCAGTGTTATAGAGGGTGATCAATTTATGAGTTTACCCTGCATAAGTTTTATGCAGGGTAAAACAGATTTATCTGGTTTTAGACCTGTAGTGAGGTGGCCTGGCTCCCAGCCGCCCCAGAGAGCGACGAGTCCCTATGGACGCCAAAGTGGGCGGAGTCACTGGAGCCTGTGCCCGCCCCCCAGAGATCAAGGCGCAGGGCAGGAAGTATAAAAGCCCAGCCCCAAGGCTCAGAAGCTGCCTGGCAGCTGGAGAGGCCAGACGCTGGTGTCTTAGCTCCCGCTGGGGAGACTCCTGCCTCCTGCGACCGACCTGAGGACTGGTCATACCTGCGGAGATTGGACGCTGACCAGACACTGGAAGAGCCCCTAAGCCAACCGGTACAAAGGGACCCTGAGGAGCTGCCCAGTTTACCCCTCGCTCAGTATCCTGAGAAGCCCATGGTGTGGGACGGTGTGGAAGACGCCACCGAGACAGAGGTACCAGTAGAGGGGGAGGCCGGAAGTAGCCCGGGGACAGCTGACCCTCGTCTGGCTGCAGCACACCCAGAGCCAATGTCAGTGTGTTGTGGCCGGGATCCCCACTGACACAGCAGCAGCCTGCCTGCCGCTGTTAGGGCGCCGGGCTGGGACACAGAGGAGTGGGCGGGCCTGCATCCCCCTTGCCACCCCTCTCCCGGGTGGCAGTCTCCCCATCACCCCGATGCTCAGACCCAAGAGCCTGGGCGTCTTAAACTACTGAACTGTTTGCTCAGCCCCTGCCTTTCCCCAAGGAAAGCCCCAGACAATCTTTCTTTCTATCTCTCGGGTATAGCTAGTTAGAAAATCTCTGGTAACCAAGCAGCATGAACTGCAGAGGGGTGCGGGCAGCACAAGAAAGCAAAAAAATGAGTGCCAAAAAAGCAGCTAAACAGCAAATAGCTAGGCTGGACACAGAAGAAAAAGCCAAGGAGGCTGCCGAAAGAAGAGCTATAGAAATAAAAGGAAAAGAGCTGAAAATGAAACAAAAAGAGCTGGAGATGAAACAAAAAGAAATAAAAATAAAAGAAAAAGAAATGGAAGAGAGGGAAAGAGAGAGAAAGCATGAACTGGACTTAGCACTGGCTAGGCCGGATGGAACAGCCAACCCTAGCAACCCTTCTCCTGGTACTGTTCCCCATCCCAGGAAATTCCCCACCTACAAGGCAGGTGATGACACTGAAGCCTTCTTAGAAAATTTTGAAAGGGCCTGCCTTGGGTACAACATCTCTAGAGACCAGTACATGATAGAGCTGAGGCCACAGCTCAGTGGACCCTTAGCTGAGGTGGCGGCTAAAATGCCTAGGGAAAACACAACAATATAAACTTTTTCAAACCAAGGCCAGAATCAGAATGGGGCTAACACCTGAGCATGCCTGTGGGTGGTTCAGAGCCTTAAGGTGGAAACCAGATGTGCCATTTACCTTACATGCCTACCACATTGGGAAGAATTGGGAGGCCTGGATATCAGGAGCAAATGCTAAAAATCTGCCAGAGCTGTCCTTCCTAATGCAAATGGAGCAGTTCTTTGAAGGGTTTCCTGAGGAAATAGAAAGGTACATCCTAGATGGGAAGCCCAAAACTGTAACCGAGGCGGGGGAGATTGGAGCCAAATGGGTGGAAGTGGCAAAAAAAAAAAACGTTACTAGCAAGGGGAGAGAATATCACAGGGGGCAAACAGAAAATAAACCCTATGACTGGGGGCAACCCAAGACCCCACCTACAACCCAAGGAAAGCCCCAGACACCCTATTGTCTCAGGTTATTATTTCCAGGTTCACTGAGCTTCTTAACCCTTTACAGGTAAAAGAGACATTAACCCTTATGACATCATGTCTGACCCTGTGCTAAGGGCCCCAGACTTTGACAAACCATTCCTAGTAACCACAGATGCATCTGAGCGTGGTGTAGGAGCAGTTTTAATGCAGGAAGGACCGGATCAAAACTTCCATCGTCATGTTTCTCTCACGCAAGAACACTGTCTGAGCGGAAGCCACTGGTCAATCAGGGAAAAGAATGCTACACCATTGTGTCATGCCCTTGAAAAGCTCATGCCTATACGTTTGGGGACTGCGTTCAGCTTACAAGACCGACCATGCTGCCTGCAAAGTGGCTTCATACGCCAAGGGAAACAACAAAAACTGTTCGATGGAGTTAGTTCTCCAAGATTTTTTTTGAAATTCAACACAATGCGGAGCTTCCTAACAAAGTAGCCTGATGCACTCTCCGTGAAGTTTCCCAAACAACTGTTAAATTTGCCTAAAATGTAAAAAGTCTTGTATTTAATACTACAGCTTAGTGATAACTGTAAGGTCTGTGTGTTATAATCGTTTATTCTAAAGTTCTAGAACGAAATCACCGCCAGTGTGGTTCCACAGTCTGAGATTTGGGGGGGTCTCAAAAACAATGGTTAAGGTGTATATGTCACTTTACCTGTAAAGCGTTTAGAAGCTCAGTGAACCTGGCCGCACTGACCAGAGGAAGCAATGGGGCGACAGATACTTTCAAATCTTGGTGAGGAAGTCTTTGTTTGTGCTCTTTGTTTGTTCGTTTTCGCTCTTGGGGCTAAAAAGCCAACGTACGCGCCCGGTTCCCCAATCTTCTGAATCAGTCTTTCATTTCAAATGTACAGTAAGCCAGCAAGCGGATAGTCTTATGTTGTTTGTTGTCTTTCAACTTGTTGAATGTTTCCCTATGCTGGAAGGATTTTTACCTCTGTTTGCTGTAACTTGAATCTAAGTGGGTGGGGAGAGGTCCCTCTAGGCTATATGAATCTGAATACCCTGTAAGCATTTTCCATCCTGATTTAGAGAGATAATTTACCTTTTCTTTCTTTAATTAAAGCTTTCTTTAAGAAACCTGATGATTTCCTTGTTTTAAAATCAAGGGATTGAGTCTAAACTCAGCAGGGATTGGTGGGGGAAAGGGGAGGGATAGCTAATTCCTTCTTTTTAAGATCCAAGGAGTTTGGATCAGTGTGAACTTCCCGAGCAACCCAGAAGGGGAAAATCCGGAGGAGGGAAGAGGAAGAAATGCGTAATTCCTCTTTGTTTTAAGACCCAAGGAGTTTGGATCTGTGTAAGCCTCTCAAGACAACCCAGGGAGGGGAGAGTCTGGGGGAAAAAGGAGGGGGATGGTTAATTTCTCCTTGTTTTAAGACCCAAGGGGTTTGGGTCTTGGGTTCCCCAGGAAAAGTTTTGGGGGAACAGAAAGTGTGCCAGACACTACTTTTCTGGCTGATGGCAGCGTACCAGATTTAAACTAGTAATTAAGCTTAAAAGTAATCATGCAGGTCCCCACTTTTTGAACTCTAAAGTTCAAAGTGGGAAAAAAATATCTAAACAAATACTTTGCCTCAGTCTTTAATGAGGCTAATGAGGAGCTTAGGGAAAATGGTAGGATGACAAATGGGAATGAGGACATGGAGGTAGATATTACCACATCCGAGGTAGAAGCCTAACTCAAACAGCTTAATGAGACTAAATTGTGTGTGTGGGGGCAAATAATCTTCATTCAAGAATATTAAAGGAAATTGCAAGCCCATTAGCAAGAATTTTTAATGAATCAGTAAACTCAGGGGTTGTACCATATAACTGGAAAATTGCTAACATGGTTCCTATTTTTAAGAAAGGGAAAAAACGTGGTTTGAGTAACTGTTAGTCTGACATCTGTAGCATGCAAGGTCTTGGAAAACATTTTGAAGGAGAAAGTAGTTAAGGACATTGAGGCCAATAGTAATTGGGACAAAATACAGCATGGTTTTACAACAGTAGATCGTGCCAAACCAACTTGATCTCCTTCTTTGAGAAGGTAACAGATCTTTTAGACAAAGGAAACACAGTGGATCTAATTTACCTCGATTTCAGTAAGGCATTTGATACAGTTCTACGTGGGGAATTGTTAGTTAAATTGGAGAAAATGGGAATTAATATGAGAACTGAAAGGTGGATAAGGAACTGGTTAAAGGGGAGTCTACAGCAGGTCATACTGAAAGGTGAACTGTCAGGCTGGAGGGAGGTTACTAGAAGAGTTCCTCAGGGATCGGTTTTGAGACCAATCTTATTTAATCTTTTTATTACTGACCTTGGCACAAAAAGTGGGAATGTGCTAATAAAGTTTGTGGAGGATACAAAGCTGAGAGGTATTGCAATACAGAGAAGGACCAGGATATCATACAGGAAGATCTGGATGACCTTGTAAACTGAAGTAATAGTAATAGGATGAAATGTAATAGTGAAGAGTGCAAGGTCATGCATTTAGGGATTATTAACAAGAATTTTTGTTATAAACTGGGGATGCATCAGTTGGAAGTAACAGAGGAGGAGAAGAACCTTGGAGTATTGGTTGATCACAGGATAATTGTGAACTGCCAAAGTAATATGTCCATGAAAAAAGCTAATGTAGTCTTGGGATGCATTGGGCGAGGTATTTCCAGTACAGATAAGGTGTTAGTACCATTACACAAGTCACCGGTGAGACCTCATCTGGAATACTATGTGCAGTTCTCGTCTTCCATGTTTAAGAAGGAACAGGTATAGAGAAGGGCTACTAGGATGATCCGAGGAATAGAAAACCTGTCTTATGAAAGGAGACTCAAAGAGCTTGCTTTGTTTAGCCTAACCAAAAGAAGGCTGAGGGGAGATAAAGATTGCTCTCTTTAAATATAAAAGAGGGATAAATACCAGGGAGGGAAAGGAATTATTTAAGCTCAGTACCAATGTGGACACAAGAACAAATTGATATAAACTGGCTATCAGGAAGTTTAGACTTGAAATTAGATGAAGGTTTCTAACCATCAGAGGAATGAAGTTCTGGAACAGCCTTCCAAGGGGAGCAGAGGGAGAAAAAGACATATCTGGCTTCAAGACTGAGCTTGATAAATTTATGGAGGGGATGGTATGAAGGGATAGCCTAATTTTGGCAATGAATTGATCTTTGACTGTTAGTGGTAAATATGCCCAATGGCCCATGATGGGATGCTAGATGGGGTAGGATTTAAGTTGCTACAGAGAATTCTTTCCTGGGTGTCTGGCTGGTGAGTCTTGCCCACATGCTGAGGGTTTAGATGAGTGCCATATCTGGGGATGGGAACGAATTTTCCTCCAGGGCAGATTGGCAGAAGCCCTCGGGGGTTTTTGCCTTCCTCTGCAACATGGGGCAAGGGTCACTTGCTGGAGGATTCTCTGCACCCTGAAATCTTTAAACCACGATTTGAGGACTTCAATAGCTCAGACATAGGTTAGGGGTTTGATACAGGAGTGGGTGGTTGAGATTCTGTAGCCTGCGTTGTGCAGGAGGTCAGACACTTCACTTTGTCCAGAAATACACCTCCCCCAAGTCCTCTCTAAGATGAGTTTTTACTAGCTCACTATCCTAATAAAAATGCTGGCTAGGCAGTCTGATCACCTATCATTGGTAGGTCAAAAAGAGGCATAGAGATGTGCATCGTCTGCATGCCCCATACCTCTGCATGATATCTGAAACTAGTCAAAAATACACTTTGAAAAGTGTGTGGGAGTCCTGCTGCATCCCATAGGCCTTGACCCTTTTTAAAGATCAACAATTGCCAATATGCCACCTCCTAGTTGGTATCCCCAGAAACAAGCACAGAGACTTGAAGGCAGCCTCATTATTATTATTTGTATTGTGATAGCACCCATATCTGTGTTGTGAAATCAGATCCCCATTGTGCTGGGCACTATACAAACACATCACACGTGACAGTCCCTGCTCTGCAGAGTTTGAACCATACAAACAAATGTATGAGGTGAAATGGGCACAGAGAGGTAGAGTGATTTACCCAAGGGCAGGCTGCATAAAGTAGGGAGAAGGGAATCCCTTTGTAATCACCCCCTGCACATCTACAGAAGAGGCAAGCAAAGTCTGGCCCTTCATATAATCTTTAAAAGTAAATAATTATATTATTAGGCTGAGATTTTCAACAATATCCACAGGATTTGTATGGCTGTTTCCCATGAAAATAAATGGGAATTGGATTTCCAGATCCACTACTTTTTTCTTCTTCTTCTTCTTCTTCAAATTCTTGGCTCTTTAATTAAGTTTATAAGTCTGTTGGTTTCCTTTCACACTGCAGTGAGCTTTCCTGCCCAATAGGTTCTCCTGAGTTCTCCCAGTACTCATTTTCATTCATTCTGTGTAACTTCTGCCCAAGATGTTTCCCTAAAGCGTTCCCTCACGATGCAGAGGCATGAGAGCTTAGAGTGTATTTTCTTCTTTTTTGCTGGAAGCTCCCTGTCTCTGTAATCCTTGTGTTAAAAGCCCTCCAGTGATTTATGAGCAGTTAAACAGTAATTTAGCTGCAGTGGAATTTTAGGCTTTTGAAAGTTCAGTCATAAGATTAGCCACATCACTAAAACTTCAATGTGCTGGTAGTGACAGAACCCAGTTTATTTAGCCAGCATTTTTAGCTCTCCTTCTTCAATTCATACTTCCAATGACCTTATCAGCAGGAGAGCAAAATGAGAACTGAGAAGTAGTAGAAAGAGCTGATACTAAAAGCTTTGATCAAAATAGATATTTTCCCTTCATTTCAATGGATTGTTTTCTTTCTTTTATGGCTTTCACCCATTTTTATTCTAAATGGAATCTGAAAATAAAAAGAAAACTACACAATCAGTATAAAAATATATACATATGAGTATAAAAAATGTTTGGAAAACTCATGCATATTTTAACACTTCCCTAAGGAAGGCTTGTTTCTCTCTAAGGTATAATCTCTCCCTGAGCCGCACTGCTCTCAACACAATTTGTACTCCAATAGTTACAGATAGCATCAACTATAACATTTGTAATAGTGTACCTATTAAATAGTATGCTTCTGTATATACACACATACTGTTGCTATAGGTAAGGTTGTACATATCTACCTAGGGCTGTAGTCTGCTCATAGTGAAGACAAAAGAGCTACATGGCAGGAATAGAGTAGGAATAGGGTAGATTTTGCCTTTCATTTTGTAGTTTCATTACAGGCTGCACATCCAATGGAATTTCAAAGAGTAAGAATTATAAAACTGTATATGGTTTGGTTACAGGGTTTTATAAATCTTTGGTGGGATACATCCCCTTTTAGTTTCCAGTAACAATGGGGGGTTTCTTGTGAGTTTTTGTCTGGTTGGTTACTTTTTGGTTTGGGGTTTGAGAATATTTCTTTGTTTCTATATGGTGGGAGTGAATCTTAAAAATAGTTGATTTTCTTTGAATGCTGCATGTAAATGCATTTTTCACTAATTTTATTGTAGTGAGGTTTTTCAGAATTGATTTGATTAGTATTGTTTATTGTTTTACTGGTAACTGGATGAAAGAAGCATCTGAGAGAATTGGGTGAAGTAGCCTTAGAGATGTAGAGAATGACAAGTGCCTTTCTGCAAACTGCTGGCTTGTTTGCATCAAGACAGTCAGATAACATTTTTTAAAAAATGTTTTGCTTTGTTATCTAATGTTGGTTTGTTCACTGGCCTTTGGGAAATGCCTTTGTAATCTCTGTTTAGTTTCTAGTGGACAGATTTCCCCATCAGCAAAACCACCGGCACAACTGGCACTCGTTTAGCATACTTAATGAGAATCTCAGCAGAGAGTCCAATCACAGAGCAGATGGGGAGAGTGACCTTTAAAAGTAATTCTTTAATAAAATCACATGCTCCAATTTTTCTGTGTTCCCAGCAAACAAAGACCGTTATGGCACAGAGAAAAAACTGTAACACATAAAATATATGTAGTTCTTTGTATGTGCCCCTTTCTTGATGCTCCTTCTACAAATTCAACCACCTTCTAGCTCAGTCTTATATGTCCTGGGAGCAGAACAACTATAGAAGCTGGCCAGACATAGCATTTGAAAAGAATTCATATCTTTTGAAAACGATTAGAGGAGAGAATAGACAAGGATCTCAGTGATGCGGCAGAACAAGCTGTATTTTTAACTTGAAAAAGGAAACAAAACTATCCGCTGCTGGAAAAGAGAATTTTCCTATTAAATGCTTCTAACAAGAAGGGTGAAAATGTTGAATTTATAGATGAGTGTATTTTCTTATTTCTATCTCAAACCATTGTTATTCTGGTATAAGTTTCTGCAGAGACTAGAATACAGGTCACAGGATGGCCAATATCTCTACACTACTACCCAGCAGCTGTGATAGGGCTGTAGTCATTATCACAGACTCTGTAGAGAGCACTACCACAAGAACTACCATCTCAGAAGATTGTACTGACAGCTTCCCTCGTGGTCCTTGATTGGTCCAGGCACTGTATTTAAGCCTAGGAGGAGTTCCAGGAGGTGTCTATTCATGTTCAGCTGTAGTGATGGATCTGACTCCTGGTTCCTGATGCTGACTTTTACCTTCAGTGCTGTTTCTGGTCTCTGACCGCCCCTGTTCTGACCTCCATGCTCTGGTCCTGATATCTGGCTGCTGTAGAGAATGCAGCCTTTTTCCTGAGTTATACAGTAAGGCCTTGATCCTGCAAACTTGTGTGGTGGTGAGTCACTTTACTCACATGGGAAGAGTGGTTATAGGACTGAGGCCTTAGTAATTGCATACAACTGATCAAATATAGTAATCACCGGGGATCCGAAATATCCATTTGCTGAGGAAAAATACAGAATTTGCATTTTTACATTTTGTGAAAAGAAATAAAAACATTAACTATTAACAAAATGTTACTGAAAGTACTAGTGTTCCTGTAATGGGGTTCCCCTCACCGCTCGTAGCACCTCCTCCTGGCTGTTCTGAGGATTACCCCTGACAGGTGCTGTGCCTCCTCAGCAGTCTCTCTACCTGTTTTTTTCTCAGTCTGCCGCCTCTGTTGGAGAGGGAGCTTGCAGTCTTTGGCTTGGCCCTCCAGCCAGGTCACTAACTTCCTTCCCTTCCAGGGAAATTGCAGTCCTTGTGGCCTGACTGAATTCTCCAGTGCCCTGTGCCGCTATCCAGTGGCTGATATCCTAGATATCCTAGATAACCCAGGCCTGCTCTCTGGTTTCCAGTCTAGGGACCCTATATCAACTAGCCAAGGCCTGTGCTGCCTTTGCCCTTGCTGCTGTTTCCCTGGGCTGCTTCTTATATAACTGGCTCCCACCCACTCTGAGTACACCAGCATCCCAACTCCCTCCTCTCAGGGAATAACTACAGCCTGCTTTCCTGCAGCCTCCTGCTGCACTCTGCTCCTGGGCTTTGTACAGGCCCCTCCTGTTCCTGCCCAGCTGAGCCAGCTTCTAATTAGTAGCCTTGTTGAAGCCTACATCTCTCCCCTACCTGCTGCTTAATTGGTTAATTACACCTGCCTGGCCTAATTTACACTCTCAAGGCCAGAGTGGGGAATACACCCCATCACAGTCACTTATTCAATGTGCGTAATCTCCCCCTCTTGTGGCTGATTTTTGAATGCGCTTTAAATTTACATGGCTAAACATACTCCAAAAAACTGCTTCCGATGCATAGAGGTTACTGAATGTTGTTCAGGGATTCGTGTTTTAATGCATCTCAAATTTCACTTTAGCCTCCAGACGTGAGTAATTAAAGTTATGAAAAGATGCTGAAAATTGTAAAAATCACCCCTAAAGACCATGTCATTGAGTTTGGCAAGGGCAAATTTCACGCTGATGGTAATGTGTTGTTCTGTACTGTATGCAGCAAAGCTGTAGATTGCATTTGAAGGCAGACAATTGTAGAACACATGGAAAGTGCTAAACATAAACCAAATGAAAATAAACGAAAACATGAGGCTGAAACAGCAGGGCCATTGACAACAGTAAAGAAACAATGCACCATGACTGGATCATTCCAGTGTTTTAGAACTGCCAAAGAACAGCATGAAACTGTCACTCCAGATGTTGTTTGAGTGTGTGTAAAAGCAGATATTCCTCTGCATAAAATGGATTTACCATATTTTGAGCAAATATGTTAAGGGATGTGGTGCCGCTCCCAAATCAGATCAATTGAAGAAGAAAAGCAATGCCTTCTTAATGAAAGGAAACACCATTGCCGTGATGACTGACGAAACAACCAGCTTCCACAATAGACCAGTTTTCAATATTTTTATTTCAGGTGCTCAAGGCAGATTCTTCTAACCATGCTAACATTACCACACCACAGCTTGTAAAGACACTGTTCTTCAGAAAAGTTAATCATGACTGCATTTCACAAGCTTTGATTTCTCATGTGACGGGATTCAGCATCTCACTTGATCAATATTAGCATTTGTGACTGAAAGTGCGAGCTACATGACAAAGGCTTGGAATGATGTGCTTTGCAATCTATGGTCACACTTTGTACATATTTCTCCTAAACAAATAGGTGCTGCTTATACAGATTATGAAATTGTAGAACAGCAGTTAAAGCTGTCTGATTAATGCAACATGGACTGTCCAGTGTATTTTTGGATTGGCAGAGATGTGTTTGGAGATGTTGAGAATCCCATTTACTTCTGGGTGGCTGTTGCAGATCATGTTTCCAATGTGGCAAACCATGCGGTAGTTCTCCTCCAACTGACTGTAAATTTAGCTGATATGGAAAGAAGTTTCAGCACACATGGGGTTCTTTTCTGTGCTTGACGCCAATGTCTGAAAGAGGAAAATGTGGCTGGAATGCTGCAACTCTATTTTAACAACCAATACTAACTCAAAGTGAATAATGTTAATATAAAAGCAATTTTCACTTTATTTTTTGTGCATTTAAAAAAAATCAGTTTTCTGAAAATATAGAATACAGACAGAAGAATTTGATATATGTAAGAAATACAAATTGCAATTCTATTAATTTTATCTTATTATTAGGGCTGTTGATTAATCACAGTTAACTCATGCGATTAACTCAAAAAAATTAACCGTGATTAAAAAAATAATCATGATTAATCGCAGTTTTAATTGCACTTTTAAACAATAGAATACCAATTAAAATTTCATATATATTCTTTTCTGTGTTGTAATTAAAATCAAAATGCATATTATTTTTATTACAAATATTTGCACTATAAAAATGATAAAAGAAACAGTATTTTTCAATTCACCTCAGACAAGCAATGTAGTGCAATCTCTTTGTTGTAAAAGTGCAACTTACAAATGTAGTTTTTTTTGTTACATAACTTCACTGAAAAACAAAACAATGTAAAACTTCAGAGCCTACAAGTCCATTCAGTCCTACTTCTTGTTCAGCCAATCGCTAAGACAAACAAGTTTGTTTACATTTACAGGAGATAATACTGCCCTCTTCTTATTTATGTCACCTGAAAGTGAGAACAGGCGTTTGCATGGCACTTTTGTGCCAGTATTACAAGGTATTTACGTGCCAGATATGCTAAACATTTGTATGTCACTTCATGCTTCAGCCACCATTCCAGAGGACTTGCTTCCATGGTTATGATGCTCTTTAAAAAAAAAAATGCATTTATTACATTTGTGACTGAACTCCCTGGGGGAGAATTATATGTTCCAGAACATGTTGTTCATTTTAAGAACACTTTCACTGCAGATCTGGCAAAATGCAAAGAAGATACCAATGTGAGATTTCTAAAGATAGCTACATTACTCGACCCAAGGTTTAAGAATCTGAAGTGCCTTCCAAAATCTGAGAGGGACAGTCTAAAAAGAGCAATACTTTGATTCGAAAACTACAGAACCTGAACCACCAAAAGAGAAAATCAACCTCTAGCTGGTGGTACCTGACTCAGATAATGGAAATGAACATGTCAGTCCTCACTGCTTTGGATCATTATCAAGAAGAACCTGTCATCAGCATGGGCACATGTCCTCTGGAATGGTGGTTGAAGCATGAAGGGACATATGAATCTTTAGCACATCTGGCACATAAATACCTTGCAATGCTGGCTACAACAGTACCATGAGAACTCTTGTTCTCACTTTCAGGTAATATTGTAAACAAGAAGTGGGCAGCATTATCTCCTGCACGTGTAAACAAACTTGTTTGAGTGATTGGCTGAACAAGAAGTGGGACTGAGTGGACTTGCAGGCTCTAACATTTTACATTGTTTTGTTTTTGAATGAAGGTTTTTTTGTACTTAATTATACATTTGTAATTTCAACTTTCATGACAAAGAGATTGCACTATAGTACTTGTCTCAGGTGAAGTGAAAAATACTATTTTGGGTTTTTTACAGTGCAAATACTTGTAATAAAAATAAATATAAAGTTAGCACTGTACACTTTGTATTCTGTGTTGTAACTGCAATCAATATATTTGAAAATATAGAAACCATCCACAAATATTTAAATAATTGGTATTCTATTATTAACAGTGTGATTAATCACAATTATTTTTTTAATTGCTTGGCAACCCTATTTATTATAATGATTGATGGCACTGATAGGCTTTTATCATGCTTAAAAATTGTAAATATATCAATAAAACATTGTGTTCAACTGATACCTATATATTGTGGCTAGGGAAACAAAAAATCAGTATTTCATTTTAATGGCAGAAAAACACAGGTTTTTGTGGAGAATTTGAGTTTTTTTTATCATGAAAAACTAGGATCCCTGGTAATGACAGACATATATTATTATAATCACATACGGTAGACCAGTAATAAGTCTGAGCAGTCTTAATTTACATCCATTCATTAGGAATGTTTTAAACAGAAACCATTCCAGTATAACATACATATTAAAAGGGGACCAGACGCTGCACCCTTACTAACAATCAATAGTGTCTCACTTTGCAAATACTCCCATTGACTTCAGTAGGACTAAACACTGAGAAAGGTAATATCCAAGGTACGTAAGGATTACAAAATCTGACCACCTATAAATAGCTTTTTTTTTTTTTTTCCGTATGAGTGGCTCTTGTACTTATCACAAATGTAGTGCCCAAGTTGAAAGTCACTTTTTGGTTAAGAGGATTTTAATGATTAAAAAACTTGTTTTTCATTCATAGTTACAGGAAAACAAGCATGCTGTGATAGGATGTAATCCTGTATTTGCTTGTGGATTGTTTTGTTCTGGTTCTAAAAGAAGATTTTTTTTCATAGTATACCATCCAGGATTCTATACAGAAAGAAGACAGGAGTTATTTAGTCTAACATTATGTGCATTACGGTGCCAAGTGCTTTACCAATACAGAGTAAGACAATGTCCACCCGAAAGAGTTTATAATTTAAATTGACAAGAGAGACAAAGAGGAAACAGGTGGATTTTTCCCAAGATCATACAAATTAATGACATAGCCAGAGTTAGAACCAACGTCTCCTGCTGCCCCATCCATTGCACTGTCCAGTAGACAGCTGCCATGAATATGGGGGAAGGGTAGCAACCTTTATGTATGCAGTAGCATAAAATCCCTCCTTGGCAGCTATACCTGTAAGGGGTGAAGCAATTCAAATAACCTAGTTGGCACCTGACCAGAAGGACCAATGAGGAAAGAAGATATTTTCAAATCTGTGGGGGAAGAATTTGTTTGTTGTTCTCTCTCGTTGTTCCCTCTCCGGACAGAGGGAGAAGCCAAGCAGGTACAATATCTCCTGAAAATATACTTGGAATAATCCATCTAAAACCACAGAAATTGTAAATGGAGCAAGGAAATGAGTTATCTTTTGTTTTTGTTATGCTACAGAGGTAGTTTTATTTCTGTTTTTGTAACTGTGAAGCTGAACCTAGAGGGGAATCCTCTGTGTTTTAAACCTTTTTATTACCCTGTATAGTTATCCTCCATCCTGATTTTGCAGGTGTGATTCTTTTACTTTTTTATTTATAAATAAAGCCCTTTTTTAAATAACCTGATTGATTTCAGTGTCCTGAAGACACAGGGCCTGATCTGTGCTCACATTGCTAAGGCAACTGGTTGGTGTATTATTCTAAAGCCTTCCCAGGAAAGGGAGTGAAGAGGCTTGGGGGGATATTTTGAGGGGATAGGGATTCCAAGTGACTCTTCCCTGAATTTTTGTGTAAATCACTTGGTGGTGGCAGCAATACTGTCCAAGGACAAGGAAAGGAATTTGTGCCTTGGGGAAGTTTTAACCTAAGCTGGTAGAATATAAGCTTAGAGATCTTTCATGCATGTCCCCACATCTGAACCCAGGAGTTCAGAGTCTGGGGGAGGGAGGAACCCTGAAAACAACATTGCCTCTTTTTTCCCTCCCAGAGATTCCAAGGCTGGAAGGGACCATTGAGATCATCTAGGCTGATCTGTACAACACAAACCATAGAAATTCCCCAAATTAATTCCTCGAGCAGACCTTTTACAAAAACACCTAGTCTTGATTTAAAAACCATGAGTGATAGAGAATCCACCGTGACCCTTTGTAAATTGTCCCAGTGATTAATTACTCTCACTGTAAAAATGTATGCTTTATTTCCAGTCTGAATTTGTCTAGCTTCAACTTCCAGACACAATTATCTGGTTTAATGAAGAAGAACACAATATTGAACAAGTAATCTGCCCCACACTCTCATTTTCCCTGCAAACCAGCAAATAAAAAACACAGTAACAGTAAAATAACATTGAAACACCAGTCTGCTGCAGATCTGATATACAGAATTTGTAAAACTATCTGACAATATAAAATGTGCAGCTGTAACAAACCCACAGCAACATACATGTAGAAGCTATCAGTTGTCAGTGGGAATTGAAACCGACCTTTGGCATCTAAATTTAAATTTCTCCCACTTTGGCTAAAAAAAGTTCATTCCTGAAACTTTCATCTTTCTGACTGAGACTTAACTGATCAACCCAATTAGCAGACAACTACCAAACATGAGAAATTGGTCAGATGTTCCATTGCTTTTTCCACCTAAGGGTAGGTCTGCACTTTGAGATGGAGGTTTACATTCCAACATACCCACACTAGCTCTGACTGATCTAGCACTCTAAAAATAGAGTGCAGCTGCAGGGGGGAGGGCTACCCTTAACTCTGTACTTAACAACTTGGATGGGTATGCACTTGGGGCAGCTAGGCCATCCAGCCACTCACACAGCTACACTGCTTTTTAAATGACCTTTTTATTATGGCAAAGTTACAATAAAATATTAACATCCTATATTGCATATTATTGATTCAGGATCAGGTTCCTATTCAAAGAACCTGGCTAAAGATTCTGGCTTGCTGTTTGGGGAGCCTTCCTCCTTTGAATATGCTACAAATGGTGAGCAAATTTCAAAATACTTATGTTCTTTAGTGCTTCTCTTGTGTATGGACCTGGTATGAAAACTTTTCCATTTAAAAGGACAGCCCATGTTTTACTGGAGGATATGCATTAGCTTGATCAGAGCTAGAGTGGGTATGTCTCTTCCAGCTATAGTTTATAACTCCAGCTTGAAGTGTCCACATACCTGTGACATTTTCTCAGGATGTCCAGAAGTATGAGTTACCTTGTTACCTCTCTGCCTCATCAAGAGAAAGATTTGATACCACTAATCTTTGTGTCAGCTCCCTGACATGCCAGTCTGTTGGCTAGCCCAACAAATGCTTTATGACTCTGCCAGCCCTTACTTTGCCTTGCATGTAACCTTTGGTGCATTTCAGTTCCCAAACCCCCTTGAGAAGTGTTCCCCTGTGCTATCCAGTCCCTGTCACTGGACACTCACAGAAATGACCAAGTCTCCACAGGGACCATGTATACACACGAACCTGTTGCCTTAGCTGGAGAAGCACACTTTCCTTTTATTATAAATTCACCTCAGTGCTGTTATATTAAATAAGAATAGGTTTATTAATAAAGTCCAGAGATTTAAGAGATATTAAGCAAAGATAATAGATACAGAAAATAGTTAAATAAAAGTATAACACAATTTCTAGTGACTAAAATCTAACATGCTACAATCCCTTGACTAAAGAAGTTTTCTTATCCTCAAAGTTCTTTTCTGCAGAGCTTGTTGATTTTCAGTTACATCAGCCTCCAGATTTCCCATGAGTCAGTCTTCTCTGCCAGGAGTGTCCTCAGTGAAAAGGATCCCAAAATGTCTTTTTGCTTCACTTTATATTTCTCCAAAACTCATTGTTTTGACCCCAGATGGTCTTGCTCTTTCGTGCTAATTTTATATTCCTAAATCAACCTGGCTTTTCCTGTTGAATTACATGCAAATGGGACCTCCTTTGTGTTGATTTCACAATGCTTAATTTACATTAGAGTTGGGAGATATCTGTATCTTTCCTCCTGTCTGGAAGAAAACTTGTTTCCCCCTGTCATGGTATAATTCTCCACTCTGAACCTTAGCGTCCAAAAGATGGGGTACCAGCATGAATTCCTCTAAGCTATTTACCAGCTTAGAACCTGTAGCGCTGCCACCAACCAGGAATTCCAGTGCCTGGTACACTCTGGTCCCCCCAAAACCTTGCCTGGGGACCCCCAACCAGAACTCTGGGATCCTTACACAAGGAAAGTAAACCTATTCCCACATTGACCTACAGGCTTCCCCTCCCTGGGTTCTACCTGAAAGTATTACTGTCATTACAACTCTTGATCACAATAAAACAGAGAGGACAATTCACCTTCCTCCCGCCTCTCTTCCCTCTCCAGACTCTCTGAGAGGAAAGTCAATCTGACACAAGAAGAATTAAACCTTTTCTCTCCCCTTCCCTCCTTTCTCCCACCAATTCCCTGTGAATCCCGACTCAGTCCTCTGGGCTCACCAGATAAAATACAATCAGTTCGTAAACAAGAAACTTTAATTAAAGAGGAAAACAGTAAAATTATCTTTGTGAAATTTAATAGGATAGGTACAGGGTTTTTTAGATGACTGAGAATACGACTCCCCAGCTAATATTCAGTCAAAATTAAATAGCCTTTCATCAAAATACTAATTTGAACTCTTTCTGCCAAATACACCTTAATACTCTTCCAGTCAAAGCACATTGCAAAATAGAAGAACAAAATAAGCCTAACCCTTACTGATTAGTTATTTATTTGAGATCTATAGAGAACCGTATAAGGAGATTGCAGAACACCTGTTGCAAATCTGTCCTAGCCCCCGGAGCGAACAACAAAACGAACAGCGACACACAGAAACTTCCCCACAGATATTGAAAGTATCCTGTCTCATGATCGTCCTCTGGTCAGGTGACAGCCAGGCTTACTGAACTTGTTAACCCTTTACAGTCAAAGAGATATAAAGTACTTCTGTGCTATTAACTTTTCTTATCTGTTTATGACACCCCCTTTGTTTGGTTGCAGATATTAAAGACAGGTAACTATCCATAATTTCTCATATGGGCTTAATACCTACATTTCACAATGATATTAATGACCTGTGTGTATTACCAGCTTTCATTTAATATCTTATAAGGTGCTCTGTATAGATAAACACTATGACAGCAGTATGTTACATGTAGTAAGTTTCTCAGGACTGATAGGAGTTCCTGACAGAGTACTGAACTACAATGCCCTAAGAGAATGCTAATTAAATGCAATTAGTAGGGCTGTTAATTTTGACATTACACATTTCAGGACATATCACATCATGGATATATGGAGAGACAGCATGCTCCAGTGAATAGGGCTTCCTACATTGGACAGTAACCTACTGTGTGTCTAGTGTGAGTCACTTCCCCTCTCTCTGCCTATTTCCCTCCTACCGTTTGTCTGTCTTATATAGTAAAATGGTTGAGACCTTGGCATGAGGTCCATTTGCAGTAGATGACCCACTCCCCTGGCCTTTCTGGGGATTATCCTCTCTCTCTCTCTCTCTCTGGTGAGACTCAGTGTGTTCCCTCTTCATGACTTGGCCCTCCACCCAGCTCACTATGTGTTTTTCCCCTTTCCAGGTTATCAAAGTCCTTCCTTACTAGCAACCATAGTCAGTCTTCCCATTCACTGCCCCTATGGTGCCACTTCATAGAATCATAGAATATCAGGGTTGGGAAGGACTTCAGGAGGTCATCTAGTCCAACCCCCTGCTCAAAGAAGGACCAATCTCCAACTAAATCAATCTAATCTCCAACTTCCTCAGTGGCTGGTAGCGGAACCCGGGCCCACCCTCTACTCTGGGTTCCAGCTCATATTGAATCTGTAGTAATTCGTGTGACTTTTCCTTCATGTCATGTAATGTGTCCTCCCCAATTCCTCACCACACATAAGAAAGTCCTCAGCAGCATGAGTCCAATCAGGTAGAATCTGGAGCTTCTTCTACTGGGGGCAAACACTGGAATTCTGCCAATATCCCAGAGAGAAGAATACCAGAAAAACTTTGTGAGTAGAACCTTGCAGAGATTCCACTTGGATAAGTGGAATAACACACACCGGAGAACATAGTACCGTATACCAAAGATTGGAGGGGAGGTGCTGGTGGTAATTTTGGAACCACTGAAGTATTTCAAGAACAAAGTTGGGGGCTGGTTTGTTTGTTTCCAAAGAGTTATTTAAAAAAAAATCAACAAACAAGTCTGCCACTAAGTTACATTTGGAAAAAGAAGAACAGAATATCAAAAATGCCAGGATTAATTCTGCTAACTAGATTCCATGACATCCTGAAGTTAAGTTGATCAGGATCCTTCTATTTAAATATAGCACTGCAGGTGGCTATTTTTTGCTATTATGGAAATAATGATCTAATGGGTAATAAGCAGGAAGAACTGGAAGTGCTAATAAATAAATACAGCTATGACATTGTTGGCATCACTGAAACTTGGTGGGATAATACACATGATTGGAATGTTGGTGTGGATGAGTATAGTTTGCTTAGGAAGGATAGACCTGGGAAGCGAGGAGTGTTGCTTATTATGTGAAAATGTTACAGCACTTCGGACTGACGGTGGAGTGAATATTGGAGAGGAGTGTGGGTTCTTGAGTTAGGATAAAGGGTAAAAACAGGGTGTTGTATTCTAGGAGTCTACTACGGACCTAACCAGGTTGGAGAGGTGGATGAGCTTTTTATAAACATACTCAACATCAATATCTTACAGCCAAGATTTGGTAGGTGATGGGACACTTATCACAGGATCCCTATATGTTGGAAAAAATACACGTGTCCATCTATCAATAATCGGACTGCATTGCAGACAATTTTTATTTACAAAGTTTTGAAAAGCATAGGGGAGAAGCTTTCTAACTGTTTTACAATAATGGAGGAACTCGGTTGAATTTAGAAGTTAGAAGGAGCGATGATTTGATATCTAATACTCTAGGTTCCAATTGCTAGGAAGCAGAAGGGAGTACCAGAGATAGAGCATAGATTGTAGAGGCGGATTACGTAGCTAGGAGCTCGATAGAGGTATAGTGTCATGGATCAATACTGGGAGGGGAAAACAACTGAGAGAGCGTTGCCGTTTTTCAAGGGCACTCCTTAGGGCAAAGCAAGCTATCTCGATGAGGTAGGAAGAAGAACATGTGGCATGAACCGTGGTTCTAACCCGAGATCTGTGCATCGACCTCAAATAAAGAGTGCATATAAAACAATGAACTCAGGTCAGATTACAAAGGTGATATAGGCAATAGAAGTAATGCAGGGCAAATTAGATCATAAGCACAAAATGAGCTCAAAACTAACTATGGGAATAAGGGAAACAAGAGATTTTTCAATAATTAAGCAAGCAGAAGACCAGGCAAGAGGGTTAGGCCATGCTCAGTTAGAGGGGACAAGTAACAGGAAAGTGGAATGGCGAGATGCTTAATAGCTGTATTGTTTGTCTTCATGGAAGTCTGAAGACTGTTCACCAAAGTGTGCTTATTGGGGAAGGGGGTGGTTTTTTGAATAAAATAAAAAGAGGTAAGTTAAAACATCACTTTAGAAAAGTTATTATTGCTGCAAGTCACAGGCCGATGAAATGCTTCTAGAAACTCAAGGAGTTATTAGGAGGTATCTGAGCCTTCTAGCTATTATCTTGAAAGTCATGAGGACAGGAGTTCAAGCTGGAGGGCAATATGTGCCATCTATTAAAAGGGAAAAAAAAAAACCAGGCAAACTACAGACCAGTAGTGTTAATCTGTGCAGGGAAGATAATGTGAGCAAGTAATTAAAGAATATTCTGCAAACACTTGGAAGTAGGTAAGGTATAGGGAATGCGAGCATGGATATTTGTAAGACAATCGTGTCAACCAATTGATAGCTTTCTTTGATAGGATAGACGAGTTTTGTGGGTATGGAATAAGTGGGGGATTGTATGTTACTTAGACTTATTAGTAAGGATTATTACAGATCTCGATGAATTCCTTATCGATAAACCTGGCAAATACAATTTAGATGGGAGCTACTATAAGGTGGCTGCATAAGCTGATGGATTAACCGTACCGAGAGTAGTTTTAAGGCTCCCAATCTGTGAAAGGTATAACAGGGGTCCGCAGGGGTCTGTTTTGGATCTCTGCTTCTCTACCTTCCTCCGTCGGTGATGTTCATCATACCCCTAAATGTTGAGAGAGATCCCAAAGACCCTGCGGAAGCCACTTGTTATCCTTTCCAGCAGGATTGGGAGCCAATAATAATACTCTCTGGGTCGGTTATCCGCAGGTTATGCACCACCTTATAGTCGCCCATCTAAATTGTATTTGCTAGTTATCGATAAGATTCATGCGAGACTTATCATATGCATTACTAGTTAAGTATACACTCCACGGTTCCCTTATCCCAGACTCGTTATCCTATCAAAGAAGGCTATCAGATTGGTTTGAAACGATTGTTCTTTACAAATCCATGCTCGCTATTCTATCACCTCCTTCCATGTGTGCAGTGATTTCGTTAATTACTTGCTCCTTATCTTTCCTGGCCACAGAGTTAACTAACTGGTCTGTAGTTTCCTGGGTTGTTTTTTTCTTTTTTGTGATGGGCATATTATTTGCCTTTTCCGGTCTCTGGATCTCCCTGTGCTCCATGACTTTCTCAAGATATAGCTTAGAGGCTCAGTACCATCCTCTTATAACCTCTTTGAGTTCTAGGTGCTTTCATTCGGGCCTGGTACTTGCAGATCTATTTTAAGTGATTTAACTACTCTTTTTTTATTTCTCCAACCTACCCTCAACATTCAGCTCTGTAGACATCCTCGCTCTCATGAGACCAACAATAGTATAGCTTACTCCTTTCCATTCCTTACTGTCCCTCGATATGAGCAGTGGGCTACTCCCTGTTCCTCTTGCTCTAATGTAGATAAAAAGTTCTGTCCTTATTCCTAGTAGTTGAGTCTGTGCCTGCCTTTCTAACTGCCCTGCTTCGTCTTTATGCTATTCATCCTTGTATTCACAGTTCATTTATATGCTCCTATTTGTGTGATGCAAGATTCGTAGGTAGCACAGGTTGTCTTTGCACTTTCTACTCCACCATCGGATAGCTTGCTTTGGGCCCTTCATGTTTTAAAAACTGCATTCTCTCCAGTTTTTGTCCTCCTCTGTCCCATGACCTACCTAGCTCTCTGGCTACCAAAATCCGTCTCTGAAGTCTTGCTCTATTTTGCTTACTCTTCGCTTTGCCTCAGATGTGACTCTATGATTATAGATCATTTACCAGTTCTCATACTCAAATCTAACAGTTCTCCCTATGTAAAAATCGTCTAGAACAGCTTCTCCTAGTAGCTTTCAACCTTCTGAAATAAAAGGTGGCATGGTCCAGGAAGTTATTGGAATCTGTGCGCGTGTATTTTTCACATATATCTGGATATCTGAAGTCCTGCCCACCCAAATCTGGCTTATAGATGATTTGTAGTTGTAGAAAGCCTATCACCTGTTCACTGGAGGGCTGTAGTAGACTCCTAGCGATGACTCACTGTGTCCCCTTTATCCTACCGAGATCAATCATTCTTGCCATTCACCTAGTCGAGGTGTGAATTGCATATATAAGCAACACCCTCCTCCAGGCTATCCTGTCCTAGCAAACTATACTTCATAACACAATCCAATCTGTGTATTACTCCACAGTCATATGCCAACAATGTCATGCTTTTTATATAGACTTCCAGTCTCTGGTCCCAAGATCATTTCCATAATAGCAAAAATAGCCCGGCATGCTTAAATGAGATCTTATCACTAATGCGATATGATCTAGTAGCGAAATCCGCATTGATAGCTGTCGTCAAGCTAGCAGACTGTTGTATGTGGTGAAATAATCTGGGACCACAACAGCCCTTTGACATGCAGTGTCCAATACCACCAGGCACCTCCTCATCTTGGGTATACGGACTCTGTCTCGGGGTATCCATTATCAGTGAATTCACAAAGTCTGGTTCGTCTCTCTGGATCATTGGGCGGATAGTGTGGCCCCCAGGCGAAAAGGTCAGTCTACTGGGAGACTCTATGGATCGGGAGACACTACTGATGAAAAAGTACACGATACATCAATAAGCTGACCAGTAGCCCGCTACCAGCCACTGAATAGATAATGATTAATGTCCTCAAGGGGGAATGCAAATGACCATAGCAGATAGATGACTAGGGCTAGTAAGAACTGATACTGAAAGACTAAAAAAACATATATGTGCCAAGTATAAACCACGAGTCAAGAGAGAAAGAAATAATCCAAAGCCAGCAGTCTAGGTAGGCAAATGGCTACTAGATTGCTCAAATCTGAACATGGCACAGCTCTCTATGTATGCCTGGCCACCAGAGTTGAGCTCGAAGGTGAAGAGTGAGGAGAAGGAGCACTTTTAGGGCACGCAGCCCGTATGGCCATGTGCTAAAACAAGTTGCAAGTACATGCTTTCTTCCTGATGCGACTCCTCGAGGCTGGGTCGACATAACATTGCTCACCTCACTTAATAGCCTTATCTCGGAAGATTAGACGCAGCTCTAGAGTGCTATCCTCATGATTCTTGGCGTCGTCCTATGGCAGTAGGTCAGAAACTCCACTACGAGATGGGTCTCTCGCCTATCGCTTGGTCGAGAGAAGACAGAACGATACATATCATCGATATGTGCATATGGTATCAGTGGACTGGAACCTATTAGACAATTATCTACATGGATCGGAGATCTGTCCTCACGATTTCGTCCGAAATACAATAGTGGCAATGAGGAGATTAGCGGCGATGGCGTGGGACCGCGTAGTGCCGTTGGGTCCGCTCCTAAGTCTCATCACGAGAATCGCTAAAGAAGGCGTGTTGAGTAAAGCGGATTAGAGCTCTCTCTATATATAACTGGAAAGATGCAGCATAGCACAGTTAACATCCATCTGAGCTGCAGTACCGATAATACAGTCGCTGTGGACTCGGCTCTCGATGCACGCTCGGAGACTGGCACCTGATCGCCAGGCGACTCTGCTGGCTATCCAGAGACTGCTATGACGTACTCTGAATGCGCTGTTTCCGTTGGTTTCCCTGGTTCCCGGGCTGTGCGGGTCATCACGTTTTCTTCCCTCTCTCTCCAAATTACTCTTTTAACTCTTAAGAGTACTAAGTGTATACAAAGGATACCAAAGTAATTCGGCTGGTCGAGTAAGCTTCCTCGTGTTGATATCTTACATAGGTGATGAGTAGTGCTGTGTTATATTACTATGTATATTTCTCGCTCGCACAAGCGTGTCCGTTAATACAATTGGCGTATGCCCGCTCTATACAGATATAAGCAAGACACCCCTCCCTCGATGGTTTATCCTCACTCTAAGCTACACCGAGGCTTATATTACATCAGCTAATATAAAAATCATCTCGTGGTTGCTCTCCAGCTACGTCGGCTGTGCTGACCTAGTAGCAGCATACTGCGCAAATAGTACCTTGCAGCGATATGATGGAGCCTGTGTGATCGTTCGTCTTCAAGGTAGGAATGCTGGGCTCTGTAGCTTATAGACGATTATACCTCGTAGCGCTTCAGCCCGTGCCATTGATCGAAATGATATGCTAGTTCCTCCCAGTCAAAGTTACTTAGTTATGACTATAATGGTAATCTACGCCAGACGACTATCTATTGCCATCTATACTTAGCTCTTGATATATTCTTAGAATAAGTTGAAGAAACTGGCATAGCTGATGTGCCTTAGTACCGAGATATAACTAGTAGTATAGACGACAGCTATGAGAAGCGGACGTATGATATTCCTCGCCCGACTATGCTTTAAAGTACTGTTAACTTCATCGACTGGGGTGAGCTGGTGAATATCTACTTTACTATTAGAGCTTATCTTGTGCGTATCATACTGATTCTTAAGATAGGAGGCCTGACACACTTACATATTGGTTTATGCGAAGTCAATTAGTACCTGTAATAATGATCGTTCTTACAGTCATAGTAAATACTAAGGACTATCTCTTCATGTTTATCTCTATGCTGATCATAGGGATTTCGATGTAGAAATAGGTTTGCGATGTTATACCGGAACGTGAGAAGAGCAGAAATCATCCAACTACAATCAGCTAACGATTAAGGTCACGATAGGAGCATAGATGCAAAAATATCGCTAGGGCTCGAATCGAGGACATTCTCGATTTGCATCGGAATCCCTGCACACACCGCTCTGCTCTTCGAGTGCTCATGGCATAGATATCGTATATCCGATATAATGAACGCAATATTGAGAGGAAAGCCTGGAAAAAGGTTTCTTGTCGCGCCAAGTCATTAGCCCGGGCTATGCCTCGATCGGGAGGAGGGGAAGTTATGGTATAGCTTATGAGACTATGCTTCAAGAGAAATAACTAGTATGTGTGATGAAGTATACCACTCAGCAAGTCAGAAGAAGAGCTGTTGGTGAAGGAGACATCCCCGTGCGAGAGAGGGGTCAGAGCTCTCTCAACTTCCTGCCTATCCCGCGGCAGAACTATCAGTATCTAATGCTGTGAGATTAAGTTAGAGGACTCCATGCTAGTACCTTATATTTGAACTTAAGGTCAGTATTTGTGATAGGCCTTCATTACCTATTCTGATTTATCTGCTTAATCTCATTAGTGTTGAGTGTCAGCGGAATACCTTTGGGTATTAGTAATACATCCTAACATACGCCATGTGACTATTTAAAAGGAGATTTTGCTGCCTTTTCTCTATGCTCGCAACAGTGGGTTGATACATAGGTGCGCTAGTCAGTGAGAGTGGTATTGAGAGGTTTAGAGGTGCATGCCAGGAGATGGATCTTTTCTTCACTGCTCTCAGGTTTGGCTCTGCAGATACATCTTTTCTCAGCTAGCGTCTCCATTAGCAACGGCATTAGAGGCGGCCGTTGGTGTACAACAATAGCTATTCCTGAGAGTGCTATGCATGCTCATCATCACACGCTGCACAATCTGTTACTCAATCCTCTGGCTAGCCACAGAGCCAGATAGTACAAGGTGAGTTAGCTCATACATCAGCAGAGGAAGCTTCATCATTGACGACTAGCTTCGATCAAGTATCTGAACAGAAACGTCTACGCGCACTTTAGCTCAGCTCAATCGCAACATCTGCGCCACCTGCCAAAACCAGCGAATTATGCGTAACGAAACACAGTACCCAACCAGAAGAACTGTGAACATAAACTGTTAATGGTAGTTCAGAAAGGTACACAATGATAGCGCATCGACATAGGACTCCCTTCCAACCAACCAAGGATCGCGGCAATCTCAATAAGCAGGATCGCTGTCACGCAAACATTCACTATCTCAAGGAGAGTATTATTACTAGCATAAATCATATAAAGAACGCAAGAGAGGTACGTTAGCCATTAGGTCTTATCCGAATGACCCTAATCCAGACAGCGAACCGAGTTCAGGGTGCCTATAGGTACACACAACGCACGGTAAGCCTGCTGACCAAGACTATCACTATTCTCTAGTGAGCAATAACAACTCTGGGAGTGCGAAACAGAGTTCCATCTTAGCATCAGAAGTAGACCGCTAGTAAGAACGTGCTAGTATGGAGAGATTAGGTAACGCAGCTATCATGTTTATCTCTGCTAATGTCTAACCTCGTATCTAGTCTGTCGCAGTTCAACGACAGCGTGGTCAGAATCTAGCAAATGCGCCAATACTAAGGCTTAAGATGCCAAAGTCGGACTCATCGATTCTCGTCTCGCATGGAGACTACTAAACGCCATCACTCCTGATTGACAGCCGATGTGTGTACCCCGCAGATGTGACAATGTCTGTAGGTCACCTACCGCAGTGCGTCCTCCGCTCCCGTGATAACTATCGGGAACGCTGTATGCGGGAAAATGAGGCTGCCGCAAGCAAGTGCACCCTCTTGCGAATCGAGGTTGACAGAAGGGTGTGCAGAGAGCCTGATGCAAGCACAAACACCATACAAGTGGCTTAGGCGGTGCTGATGGATATCTCCAGGATCTATAATGCCCCATGAAGGTTCATGCGGGATGTACACTGTACAGATACGCGTGGTATATAAACTTACTCTCTTCACGCTAAGTACAGCCAGCTCTCCAGATCTGAGGAGCACATATCTCTACTCAAAACAGATAGGATATATAGGTCTTCTCGATCGTCTAATGTGTGTATCAGCATGATACATCACCTAGATCTCAATGGCCGCCCTGAAGATCTCAAACATACTCGGGTCTTTCTTTCTATATTTCTAATCTCTCTCCAGTTGGTGGCTGAGGAAACCTGCTCGAGGACGTGGCGCGATGAGACGCCTTCGCCCTCGGGCAATACACAGAAGCGCGGCCGGACCATCGCCCATCACCCGCCTCTCTAGCATTTTCGCGACTGGAAACCAAACACCCGGTGCTTGGTTACATGACCCCCAGCGCGCTTCAATATCAGGAGACACTTCTTATCATGCTGTGTGCGACGCACAAGGAGATCATGCGCGAGCAGAACACCGAACCGAACGGATTGGTAAGGTATGCAGACTAACGATACACGGCGGGCAGGCTCATCTCAGCTACAAAAATAATATGTACTCGACACAATACGATAGCTCCCGTAGCCATGTCTGCGGGCAGGTGCAACCGAACCACGACCGGTGGAATCTTCTCTTGCAAGTGGCGGATGGGCAAGGAAGAGATTTGCCCTAGCACAGAGGTCCTGTCTCTAGTGAGGTGTGTACTCAACCAGTGCGATCCGCTCAAGATATCGGCTCCCGGAGACCACAACAACACTATGTCTCGCTCCACTAAATTGAATCTCCCCTGTAGCAACTATATAGCTCACCTAAGTATACCCAAGAACTAGGTCGCATTAATGAACGTATCCGCCCAGTTATGACTGCGTCGGTATTACTGTGTGCTCTTTTCATCAGAGGAGAGGCCCAGGGGAAAGGACCGGCGTATCAGTTCGTGACTTTCGTGGTACATATTGTGTACGTATAGACCTCTGTGATGGCAGATGCTGCATTGCTCTACCTCTGCCCATCTAGTGCGCCTATAATGTCAGAACTTTCTACGGGCGTCCTGAACTGTATTTCCCAGACTCGTATAGATGGGGGCTCACGTACTGCTACGTTCGTGAAAAGGTGATGCATATATGGTCTACATACAATCCATAGTGTGTGGGATGGCGGTTCCGCATAACTAGCTAGACAATGGCTGTCTGCTAGCTGGTATACAGGCAGAACAAGAGAGACACAACAAGAAGTCTACTTTTCGATGATTCATACTCCTCTAAGACTATCTTGAATATTGCATAGTATATATGCAAAAATATATACAGTCTAGCTAAAATCAACCAAATCTAAACTCCCAATTGTGTAATGCACTACACTATTCCAAGACGTGACGAGAATCTCATTCGTGCTACACTAGAAAAAAAGTTATATCATTTCCCAGCGTTAAGTGGGTGTGTATGTATTAGACTGATGCATAGGTGTCTGATATTACTCTGTACTCAGTTATAAGTAGCGCTCTGTAGTAGAAATCACGTCCGCTGTGCTCCCCTATATCTGGGGAGTGTATCATAGTAATAAATATTATAGGTAATGGTAATAATTTTATGTTTATGCTTCGCTCATAGGATATGGAACACATAGTGAAGCATGAGGATCTTCAGACTCAATTGCGTATGTTTTAGACTCGAGGGCATCGATCGGGATATTTAGAATGAAACTCCAAATTATGTCACGCGATCTTCGTTGTTTCCTCTCCGTGTCTTGCCGTTGAAATGTACTCATCTTTTCTCTGCTACTCAAATAGTCATATCTTGCAATACTATTAACTATATGTATGTGAGTAAATACAGAGAAATCAACAGATAAACTAAGTTCTCTCGCGCAGTGTGACAGAGCTTATGTGTGTTTACAGAGCAGAGTAATGGAATGATTGTCGTGTCCTGGATAATGTTCATGTCTCATACTAGAGCTGTTATGATAGGAGAAACGTGCTCTATATTGTCTCACACTCTATGTGCTCTCTATCAACAATCTATACTCCTAACTTTATGTATTTCTGGGCAGATCATGTGAGCATATCGCTGTAATGTAAAATTACTGTTCTGGATGCTTGCCTAGGACATGGTTTATCTGGGGTCATTAGTTTGTATATGCTCTCGGGCCTTTAAGATATTAATATTTACTTCTAAGCATGCTCGCTCAATAGAGTTCTCTCTACTCTGCAAGAATTAATATAGATCTTTGATATTTCTCCTTCTTATGTCTATTAGAAAGCTCGTCTATCGAGATACAAATCGCAGTCTCGCGCAGTTTTTGTTAGTTGAGGCCAGGTATAGGATGAATAGACATTTCGGTGTTAACCCAGGCAGGATAACTGCAGTATTCTCGGTGACTCGACGCTCACCTGAGGAGTAAGGGGCAAGAGAGTATAGCAAGGCTGTGGTACTTTTTTCTCCTACCACTGCATGGTTGGGAAGGACGGTTATATCTCTGTTCTTTGTGTTTGAGGTATTTTACGTGTCCGTTCTAGCACATGAGTCTCAGGGTAGTGGCCGTGCGATTGCTTTGCTCCATCTCGCTGATTAGGGACTGCGTATGAGCGCTCCTATGATGTCCTGTTATGAGTGATCATACAGGTCTGCTGGTTCTATCATGATTCATGTTGCCATAGTCTAGTCTCGCACGCATTCGCGGTACAGGGAAGCGGGGGAGCTGGGAGAGGAGATGGTACCGAACTCTTATATCTCTCTTTTTTCTTGGGGTCGCGTGTCGTTTCCGAGGAAGATGCGAATCGCATTAGGTATGCTGCTGGTAGACTGCTGCTCTCGGTTTTTTTAGCCTTCTCCTTTTCTTAACGTGTGGAGTCAAAAGTATATCTAGATATCATAGGAACATCCCGATATGTCTCTGGTTGTGTGCATCTGGCGGGCTGGGAAATTGTTTGTATTACTGTTTCCAGATTGTGATAGTGTGATCCGGCATTGCGAGTTGTCGCGTCCCAGGGACCGAGTATTCTCTGCGCGTTAAAGATGCTTAAAGTTGACTATTGGTATAAGGACGGTTTTATTACGGGAGTCCTATGACAATGGAGTTCGTGTGTTAGTGTGGGTCCCTAGCTGAGGGTTGGGGTCTGGACAATAGGGAGGATTTGGAGGTGGAGCGTTACCCACATGGTAGTGTTTTGAGTGTCCGTAGTTGGAAATGATTTCCCTGATTATGGTTTGAGGATAGTTGCCATTTTGCAGATCGGATACGGGCCGTTCTGGCACTATCATGGTTAGTAATATATTGTTGAAGTAAGGGCATTTATCTCTGTAATTGGTCGAGATATTGGGTTTTACGGATTGGGGTCGCCTGGAATGGGATTGGGGTCCCTGGGTTAGGTGGAGACGCACGCTGAGTCTGAGGACTTAGAATATAGTGGTGTAGTCGTGAGTTTTTACATTTTATGGGTTTTGCGGCTTGCACTGGTGTGATGGGGGACCTTGTGTTAACAAAAGAAAAAAATACAATGTGCTGGGTTTTGTGTGGTGGTCGCACTTTGCTCAAGAGCTAGAGATAGGTTTCATATGCTGCTTGGTCCTTCTGTAGGGTGAGATGTGAAAGAATACTGTAATTTCTGGTTTATCTCTGTTTTTATAGGGGCAATTTTTATAGAGTATGTTTATTGTCTTCTCTTATTGTGGATCAGCATAGGGAGAGGCTATTGTGAGAATGTTGGTTGTTAGTTTTGGTTTTTGGGGTTTTATTTTAAACCGGTGCAGTAGGACTTGCTTAATTGTTCGTGATAAGTTTGGTATTCAGCGCTGGTTATTTTTTTCGTTTTGACCTAGTTCGAAAATGGCTGGTGAGTAACTGTGCTATTGAAGTTTTCAACAGCCTCTGGCCAATAGTCTAAGAATGTTGTTATTAGGAGAATTTTGTAGGTAATTGTTTTATTGTGGCGGGGGTCCCCTTTACGTGGTTATCATTCTTTATGGCATTCTGTATTCGTGTTTTCTGGATTTTTTCGCGCGGTGGAGAAATGAATTTTTTTTTTTTTTGTGTTTTAGATGACGAAATGTTTTTGAGTGGTTGAAAATGTGGTAATTACTATCAAGGCGCTTTAGTGGGCCCTGGGGCTTATGTTATTGTTGGTTGTGTGCTTCCTGAGGTTTTAAGTGCGGGTTGCGCATTCAGCACTTTCTGGCCTTCATCAGTCGTCCTCTAAGTCATT
>NC_133771.1:194827251-194890323 GCF_003597395.2 Chelonoidis abingdonii | reverse complement strand
GTTTAGAAGAAATAAAATAAAAAAAGAGTAAGTTAAAAATCACTTAGAAAGTTAGATGCCTGCAAGTCACCAGGGCCGATGAAATGCATCTAGAAACTCAAGGAGTTAATTAGAGGAGGTATCTGAGCCTCTAGCATATTATCTTGGGAAAGTCATGGAGCACAGGGAGCTCCAGGAGACTGGAGAAGGCAAATTAGTTGCCCATCTATAAAAGGGAAATAAAAAACAACCCAGGAAACTACAGACCAGTTAGTTTAAGTTCTGTGCAGGAAGATAATGGAGCAAGTAATTAAAGAATCATCTGCAAACATTGGAAGTGGTAAGGTGATAGGGAATAGCGAGCATGGATATTGTAAAGAACAAATCGTGTCAAACCAATCTGATAGCTTTCTTTGATAGGATAACGAGTCTTGTGGATAAGGAGAATGGGTGGATTGGTATTACTTAGACTTAGTAAGGCATATGATACAGTCTCGCATGATATCCTTATCGATAAACTAGGCAAATACAATTTAGATGGGGCTACTATAAGGTGGTGCATAACTGGCTGGATTAACCTACCCAGAGTAGTTATTAATGGCTCCCAATCTGCTGAAAGGATATAACAAGGGGTTCCGCAGGGTCTGTTTTGTTACCGGCTCTGTTCATAGCATCATTCAGGCAACGACTTAGCATGTTGGCATAGGAAGGTACGCTTATTAAGTTTGCGGACGATACCAAACTGGAAGGGTTGCAATGCTTTGAGAGACAGGGTCAAAATTCAAAAGTCGATTGGACATAGAGAAATGTCTGAGGTAAACGGATGAAGTTCAATAAAGACAATGCAAAGTGCTCCACGTAGAAGAGACAATCAGTTTTCACACATACAGAATGGGAAAAGAGACTGTCTAGGAAGGAGTATGCAGAAGAGATCTAGGGTCAGTGGACCACAAGCTAAAATGAGTCAACAGTTGATAACTGTTGCAAAAAACAAGCAAACGTGATTCTGGGATGCATAACAGGTGTGTTGTAAACAAGGACCAGAGAATCATTCTTCCGCTCTACTCTGTGCTGGTTAGCCTCAGCTGGAGTATTGTGTCCAGTTCTGGGCACCGCATTTCAAGACAAGATGTGGAGAAATTGGAGAGGTCAGAGAAGAGCAACAGAATGATTAAAGGTCTTGAGAACATGAGCTATGAAGGAAGGCTGAAGAATTGGGTTTATTTAGTTGGAAAAGAGAAGACTGAGAGGGACATGATAGCAGTTTTCAGGTATCTAAAAGGGTTCATCAGAGAGGGAGAAAACTTGTTCACCTTAGCCTCTAATGATGAGCACAGAAAGCAATGGCTTAAACTGCAGCAAGGGAGATTTAGTGGTGACATTAGGAAAAAGTTCAACTGTCATGGGGTTGGACACTGGAATAAATTGCTAGGGAGGTTGTGGAATCTCCATCTCTGGAGATATTTAAGAGTAGGTTAGATAAAATGTCTATCAGGATGGTCTGGACATTATTGGTCCTGCCATGAGGGCAGGGGACGGGCTCGATGACCTCTTTGAGTCCCTCCAGTCCTAGAGTCTGTGAATCTATGAATCTGAAGTTAAATGTCACTAAATCAAGCTTCTCATTAGTAAGAAGCTGAAATTTTTGAAAATCCTAAGCATATTTTAGTACTTTGGTTGTTTTTTTTAAGTTTACAGCTTCCAATGCAAAGTAGTGTTTGTTATGAGATATGAGAAGAACTGTTGTCTTTAGACTATCATTTTTTCTCTAACTTTTCAGTCAGGCAAACTATTTGGAAAAGCAATATGCACTTCTCAGAGCCATAACGACTCTCACCGACCACCCAGTTCTTACAGTGCAAAAACACAGAAATTGAGGTGAATGTCAACTAAAGTGCCATACTCACTAACTATTTCAAAGGTTGTTGTGAGGATTCCTAATACAATGTTTGTAAATGGCTAGAAACATAAATATTACTGTTCAGTATGAATGTCGGTTACTAGTGGTATTAATTTCTATAGGGTACAATTCTGAAAGAGTTTTTCAGACTTAAGAATCTGATCTGTGAACAGAGAATGGAGCTTGGCTGTTCTCAGCAGTGGCAGATGACAGAACAAGGAGCAAAGGTCTCAAGTTGCAGTGGGGGAGGTTTAGGTTGGATATTAGGAAACACTGTTTCACAAAAAGGGTGGTAAAGCACTGGAATGGGTTACCTAGGGAGGTGGTGGAATCTCCATCCTTAGAGGTTTTTAAGGCCCGGCTTGACACAGCCCTGGCTGGGATGATTTAGTTGGTGTTGGTCGTGCTGTGAGCAGGGGGTTGGACTAGATGACCTCTTGAGGTCTCTTCCAACCCTAATCTTCTATGATTCTATGATTCTATACACTAATGAGACTTCATTTGTGTTTAAGGGTCCCCTCTAGGATATCTGTATGTGGGCCTGGGGCATAAACTGATAACTAAAGGACTTTCTGCAACCCTTAAATACATGAGTATTTACACTGAAGTCAACTACTTACCTAATGTGACACAGTCTACATGTGTGAGGAAAGGGCTGAATGGAATATGTCCCTTAATTCCAGCTCCATAGCTGGCAAGCTTGAATATGAATGGTTCATTTATAATGTCCATTTTCTCACTGAAGTCAGCATCTTACCTGAAGTCAGTGGAACTACTTGTCTGAGTCAGGATTAATAGATCAAGCCCTAATATAAGCTCCTACATTGACAAATCTGAAATGATAAACACTTCATTTCTAGTGTCACTTGAACAAGGAAAAAAAATTAGTATCAGGCTATGAGAGTCTAGTCATGGATCATGCTCCTCTGAATTAATTATCTCATTAAACTAGACCTCATGAATATTAGGAAATTGGATACAAGTCTCTTTGAGTCATTATTTAGCAATTATGACAATATATAGGAAAGCTGACATTTATTTTTAAAGTATTCGTCCATTTTTAATGGTATAAATGAGTTTTTCTCTGACCAATAATGATAACTTTTAATAGAATAGGACTTCTTACTCATTTGGAACCAAATTCTTTTGAAATGGTCAAAACTCAGACTGAATAGAATTAAGAGACACAAATGAGCCTTCACCTGCATTTAACCCAGCCTTGGACATTAATCTTGGACAGACTCTATGGTTAACAACCATATTTAAATCTAAATAGCCCCCAGAAGCTATGTAAATAGATCATTTGTAATATATATTTGCTAGCATGCTTAATGCCTTCTAACAGCACTGTTCAACTATAAGTGCAGCTGTTCGTGCAATATATGGTAAAATATTCACAAATTACACTGCTTATCCATTCATTTTCCCTATCTGTTTGCTGTTCCTACCTTACATCCTGCATTACTGTATATGTAGTGAATGATTTCCTAAGAGATCGTGCACCTTAGGTTTCTTTAAACAAATTATAATACTCTCCAACTCTGTCCTCATCATTTAAAGTGCTGCCAAGTGGCAACATTATCTCCCAAACACTAGCACTTTAATACAGTGTCACACTAAATGTTAATTGGGTCCACATGTTTGTTTCACCTAACAGATTCACAAGGCAATAGAAGAGTACAAGGTATGATGGCTTTTACTAGAGCAGTACCACATGGCTAAGTAGTAATTTATGCTGAATGGACACCGGAGAAGACTTATACATACAGCCATGGTGTACTGTGCATTTCATGCCAAGAAATCATAATGGGAAATGGTCAGTTTCCAAGCAAGTAATACCAAGTAAATGACACTGCTGTCTCATCTACTTTTTCAATCAGGATTAGATTTTAAGGCTAAGGCATATGAAGTTAAAAACAAGCAAATGGCTGAAAATTAAACAAAAATCAGAAAGAGCCTAATGAAATCTTAGGGCACTCAAGAACTTGCATTGATACACTGTTGCCAGTGCCTGAATTACCAGCAAGGCACAGGGGAGATGCACCAGACCTCACTTCTCTCTGGTGCTGGCTGAAAAATGAAAAAAAGTGTTGAGAAAAGGGGGCAAAGCGGTGGTAAGAAGAGTCATGAGTTATCATAGAGCTGGAACACTGTGTTTTCAGTCCATAAATATGGGGTTTGACTCTCTCTCTCTCTCTGTACATAAACAGCTGTAATATACTACCTGTCTAGCCCACAAGGGGAGTAATCCACTCTGCTACTAGTAGTGCGGTGATTTTAAATTAATCAGAGTTATTTAATGCCTACAGAGGCATCACATGCCCTGTTAAAGTTGTTCAGAGAAATGAGGAAGACTAGGTTGGTACCTTTCTATATCAAACACAAGAAGGCCAAGTGGCTTTTGTCAGAACACTCACCCTCCCTCTCACAAAGACCTCCTGAACCACAGACCTCTAGAGGAGCTCTCAAAGAGAGATGGATTATACAGGGGTAATACAGGATTCAACCTGGCATCCGTTGATGTTCCACCCTCGGTTGCAATAAAATCAGGAACATGTCCATGTGTCTTTTGCTCCTTTGTAACTAAGCTTTCTACCTGCATTGCCTTTGGATTGAGCTGTTCAACATTTTTCAAAATTTGAAATGTTGATGACATTTACAAGCTAGGAAAAACAAACAGGCAAACTGTTCATTGTTTTGAAATACTTTCCCCAGTTTTTGACCAACTTCAAAGCTGATATGTACTCCTCCCAGGAGAGTGGCACTCTGTAGTAAATACAATCTGAACAGCAAACATCCTAACAACAACAACAACAGCAAAACTGAGTGGAGTACGTTACATGTCATATGCACTGCTGTTAAATGCAGTACTGCTCTTTATTCTTCCAAAGCCCATTCTCATATCTGTGATGACAAGGTACCCATTGCATTATCTACTTCAGACCAAATGGAGCCAGTAGTTTTCTTACTGACTACTAGATTTAGGTTATTTGTGTTTGCTCTGATTCCCATTTCACCTTAACAGGAAAACTGTTTTCCCCTCAACTTGCAAATATGATGGCTATTATCTTGGCTGACACATCAGAGATTGAACCAGGGGAATTTAGAGATAAAAGGATGAGCTGCTACAGACACTCATCCTCTGAGAATTGGCATACTCTCCAAGCTTGCACCAAAAACTTCCATCATTGAACACTACCGGCTTGAATGAGGAACTGAAAGCTTCAGAGCATTCCCCGCTCAGGCTGTATCAATGTAACTAATTACACAGCCTGAAACCTTGGCAGTAGTTTGTCTGGCAACAACCTAGCTCCTAGTTCTCCCAATTCAAGGCAACTAGCTGCATATAACTATCATAATGAATTGGGTTCTGCAGTTTTAGGGCCACCACAGAGCTTCATTTAGGCCATACACTTGAAAAGGCAAAACTGCCCCAACTTGCATTTCTAAGTTGAAGTCAGGAAAAATTAAAGGTAATGAAACTGCAAAATCTGCTGTAGTGTCTACAGCTTGAATGTCAATATAGTTATTTCTCTGGTAGCAACGCTTCATCTGGAGTGTCATATGTTTTTGTGGTCAAAGCTTCTAAGTTGAAACATTTCTCTGTACTAGACCTAGTCTGAATTATGAAATGCTTTGAAATCCTGTGTACACCATTATCAACACACAAAAACGGTGAGAGGATTAGACTGAAATAAAGATAAAGAACAACATAGTATGGGAACAGTATCAAACTTTAAGGACCTGATTCTCCACTGCCTTATACCTTAGGTAGTCATCTGCACCTGTGTAATGTGGGTATAAAACTGTACTAGTCTGATATGATACAGTTTTGCACTCACTTTTTACATGGAACTTAATTTTTAAATTATTTTTAAAAAATATTGAAAATCTTCCTTTCTCAATTTTCAGTTTCTCTCTATCTACCTGTATCCATAGATGAGTGCACTTTGGGGATGGTTTGGAGTCTTTAAATTTTGTTGGTCTAAATTGGTCGGTTGCTTTTTGTTTTGCAAAGTCAAAATATGATTCAGATCCTGATTCCATTGGGAACAACCATCTATAGGTTGGGATGGTTCAGATGGATGGTTCTGGTTTTGGTCTGTCTCTAGCTGTATCTCATTTACAAATTTTTCCAGCGCTTAGATAAGTTTATCTTATCCTAATGAGCACATCCAACTCTGTTTAATAGAATAACTGTACAAGGCAAGCCAAGAGAATTTATAGAGCTAATTTTGATTTGGCAAAAAGAGCACCATAATCAGGTGTGTGTGGCAAGAACTTGTCATGATCCAGTGCCTGAATTCACTAGAAATATTTTTTATCAATTTGTACATTAATTCACTTTAAAAGTTAAAATTGGTAGATATGAAAAGACTGTGGGGCTTCTTCACAGACTTCCCAGCATGCTTTTAAATTTGATCACACTTCTTCCATGTTTGCCTTGTATTTTAAAAGGGTTAGCGTGTATGATTAGCCCAGAGTTACAGGGCAAGTTCATTGCCTGCTGAGACTCCTTGGACATGCACTGCTGGAAGGGGCATGTTTTCTACTGGAGTGTAGATCCAGAAGAGTGTGTGGTTTTGTTTTTGTTCTTTTTTATAGCCTCACTCTCAACACTCTGAGAAGATGACACAGATGTTTTTGATAATGTGAGTTACCTTTTGTCCACTTGGCACTTACAGCTAAGCTAGCTCCAGCATGTCAATACTTATATTTTTACCTCAAGAACATAACCAGTGGATAAATGAAATGAACTGTGACATCCACTGACAAAAGAAATATATTCCATGGCCAATTACTATACAGCCGTTTGGAAAAACAAATTGGATTATCTCCTGAAGTCATTAAGCATGAGTCTACATTGCTATTAAAAACCTACTGCCATGGACTATGAAAACTTCTGATAATGAATCTCAAATGATTGTAAATTGGAATGAGTCTTTCATGTTTTCCCAGAAATGTGCTTGTGGTTCTGTGAAAAAGGACTTTCTTATAATAGGAGTGGGGGAAGAATCCCCTAATGCTTGTAAATGGGGCTCTAGAAGGCTATTTTCAAATTGTTTTGGAATGTCTTTATTTGCATTCAGTCTATTGTTACATTCGGTTTTTCTTTTTGCTAGGC
The DNA here is from genome assembly GCF_003597395.2 of Chelonoidis abingdonii. Lineage (NCBI taxonomy): Eukaryota > Metazoa > Chordata > Testudines > Testudinidae > Chelonoidis > Chelonoidis abingdonii. The sequence goes on along the minus strand of NC_133771.1, from coordinate 194,883,319 downwards.
TTAGAAGTTCAAAGATTGGTTGACTTTCCAGATTTCATGAGGATTCCACAGATTGCAAATGCTAAAGGGAATACCTGTGTTAGCAAATCATAGCATTTCACCCTTCCTCTGCCTTCTATTCATAAACAGGATAAATTCACCACTTTGAGCTGTCTCACTTTCAAATCACCTTCAACTTGTAATAAGTAATTAAAACTCCGCATTCTTTGCTGTTGTATGAAAGTTGCTTTTTATTTATTTATTTTTGTATTAATGGCTGTGTTGAAAAGATTACCATTGCAAACAAATTTACTGAGGCAGTCTTCTAGCAGAAAGATAGAAATTTTGACCCAGTTCTTAAAGGATTTCACAAAATGCCTTTCAATGAACTGGTGATAATTTTTAAAAATAGACTAGTGGTTAGCATTAGTGTCACTTATCATTTATCAATACTGGGTATTCAAATATCCGCATGTTTTTTATTAAACAATTTGAAAGCTTAGCTGGTAAAATATAATAAAGTGATATGAGGTTATGGACCACCCAAGGTAAAGAAATTTACTGCAGGAAATAAATTTGCACTGTGGGTGTGCTCTTCAATGGATTGTGGAACAAGCCCAATATATATAAAGAGTAAGGTAGATAAGATGTGTAGGGGACTCAGAAAACCTGGGTTCAATTCCCTGATGTGCCTCAGACTTTGTAAGTATCCTTAAGCAAGTCAGTCAGTGTGTCAGTCCCCACTCTGTAGAATTGGAATAATAGGCCTGCCCTACCTTACAGGCGTGCTGAGAAGGTAAATGCCTTAAAGATTGTGAGGTGCTCAGATAGACTGCCATAAGAGGCAATATAAGTACTGTGACGGACTCAGGCCAGAAGGATATAAGAGGATAGTGGAAGGCAGGTATATCAGCCTCAGAATGAGCAAGTCCTTGTTCCCTGGATAGCCAAACAAGGGCTACTCCAGGCCAATCAAGACACCTGAGGACAATTTAACCAGTTAAGATCGTTAGGCTAATGCCAGTACCTGACCTCAATTAACTGACAAAGGGTCAGTTAAAGCTGTTAGGCTAATGGAGACAGCTGGAACCAATTAAGGTCCCACTTATACTGCTTTAAAAGCTCTCCTTGCCAGTCTTCTCTTGAGGAGAGCCCAAGTGAAAGGAGCTGGAGGAGAGAAAGCACTGCTGAACCCTGAGGTAAGGGTGAAGCTTGGAAAAGGGGAGCATGGGGAAGTGGCCCATGGAATCAAAGCAGTGTTAGTGTAGGAGGGAAGCTGCCAACAACTGCTATCATAGGGTCCCTGGGCTGAAACCTGGAGTAGAGGGTGGGCCTGGGTTCCCCTCTTGATCTACAGAGATCCCTTTGAGAGGGGAAACAGACTTTGGTCCAGGTAGGAGACCAAACTGTGCCTACAGAGCTCTAAGGAGCAACAGAGACTGTGGGTATTCTACCTTTCTACCTCCCATACCGGCCTGTGATTAAAGTAGCTCAATAAGATGTAAACTTTGCCGTCATACTAGGAAAGGGAGGTCATATTAAGGGCCTTAGCGAGCTTCTAAGGCCACTGTATCCACCAGGAAGTATGGGACCCACCAATACAGGCTCAGAGCTTTGTCACAGTACCTTAGGAAGATATATAGTTTACATAATAAGCAAACAATGCTTTAACCAAAAGTGAGATCCCTGTAGCTTTCTAATATGACACATTTTAATATTTGATGGCTCTTTCTTTTTTTGAGGCCAATGGACTTGGACTCCAGAGATCAGGATTTTTTCTGTGTGCCTCAGTTCCCCATCTGTAAAATGGAGAATAATCATACTTTCTTTCTTATGCCCTTTTCTGTCTTGTCTATAAGATCTGCAGGGCACAGACTGTCTCCTATTATGTTTCACCACCTAATACAGTGGGGCTTCTATCTCAGTTGCAATCGATAGGTGCTACTGGAATACAAATAAATGCATAATAAGAACTGAATTTGCATGTTTTTTCTCTTTGAGAGTGGAAAATTTAAGGAGAAAAAAATGGCATTGAGGATGGAATTGTAAAAAATAACAGCCCTTGGAAAGAATGAAGAAACAGAAGTATCCTGGCTAAAACAAAAAAGATGAAGAAAAATGTTAAAAGGCCACTTATGGAAATATGGACTCAGCAATTTCATGCAGATGCTGTTAAGTCAATAGGAAAAACTTCTGCTTTTCTGACACTGATGAGAATAATGCCCTTTGTGTTGCATAAAATTTTATATGCCCCAGACGAGCTGAGTGGAACACTGGAGATAATATTTCTACAACACATGTGGACATCTGAGCAAATCAGGAATTTCTGTGTTTCAAAATGCTCTACTGAAATGTTCACTGGTAGCCAGATCTGATGCCCTTACTCATGCTGAGTAGCACCTTACACCATGAGTAGCCCTACTGAAATCTATGTGGGGAGTAAATTGCTTACTGCTCATGGAGTAAGGTGGCAAAAATTTTGTGCAATGAGACCAACAACTCTTCTGTCAGACTAGGACTCCACTAATTTACATTGAAGAAAATCAATTCCACTGTAAAACCAGGGAAAATAAACATTATTGTTACAGATAGGCCTAAGCATGAGAGTTTAGATCTTCACTGTCCTAAAATTCTAAGGCATTTGGATCTGGGATTTTACTTCAGCCCATTATAGAGGTAGGAACTAGCCTATCGAAATCCTTGGATCTTCTCTGCCGCAACAGCCCCCCCGATCCTCACAGGAGGAGATGCATTCAAGGGAACCTCATTGTTTCCATTCTGGTAGATGGAGAGAAATATGTTTTGTTATCCTCTACATGTGGACAGCAAAAGTTTTTGAGAGGAGACCGTCAGCTTCTTAATTACCTTTGGCATGCAGAAGCCTGTCTCACTGGTGAAAATCCAAGAGACGTCTTCAAAACGAGAATGGCAGCAAAACTGACACCATTTGCATGTCCACGTCTCTGAGTCTGTAAACCTTGTCTTTTGGATGCTGCATTGCTGTGGCAAAAGCTCCTCTAATTCTTTCAATCTATGTTAGTCATTGCTTACAGAGATTAACTCCACTGACTTGAGTGGGGTCCTCCCTGACTTACTCATGAGAGAAGAACAAGTCCTTCAGTCGACAAACTCATAAGCCATGTCCAAGTGAGAATATATTTTGTGTCTGGCATGAATTGCTTCAGATAAAATACATCAAATTGGTGCCTGAGCCTAGGTAAGCTCCGCTATCTCCCATTACCAGGTTGAATAGTGACACTGCCTGAAAAGCAGAAGTAGACTTGGGGCAAGGTTAGGGGATGGTGACGTTAGTTTATGCAAATATGTAATAATGAAACCAATGCTAGAAATACTGATGGAGAACTTAGAAACAGTAAAAAGACCAGAAACATATGCTAAGGGCAAAGATCAAAAGGCTTGGAAATACAATTCCTTATGGATGATGTGTCCACCCATTTAGACAGTTTGTGTGTCTTTTCAGGACCTGACCCTGTGTATTCCCTGTTTGGTCTGAGGCACCCTCAACTCCAATTAAGTCTTTGTTGGAGAAACTCAGCAAATCACAGAGTCAGGCTATCAGATTTGGATACTTTGAATATAGTTCAGCTAAGCATTCAGGACTCGATTCTCCTCTGACTTAGGGCTGTTTGTTTCACAAGGTCAACTCTGGTGACTTACCCTGGTGTAAATGAGAGCAGATTCAGGAACTCAGGCTTACGGATCTTATCTGAACTAATCTCCCACATATTATTGTTCCAACTCAAGGGTTTTCCTCTTCTGCTGGAGGCCTGTGACACATGCCTAATATTTGGGCCCTTTTCTTTTTCTGCTAGTCATCCAGCTAGATCTGGTTCCACTACCAGCTAACCTCACTGCCTCAGTAATAAATAAGTACTATCTGTTCAGCTAGGCAAATGATACTTGGCTTCCCATTGGAATTGGTACTTGGACCTCTGCTGGTTTTAATCACTATAAATGACTCGAAAGAAGGAAACAACTGAGAATTAGTTCAAATTACTAATGACTCTAAATTGTGGAGAAGAAGACACAGAGGAAACAGCCAATAAAACATAGATGGATTTCAATCTGCTATGTAACTGTGCTGACACATAGCAAAGCAAGTACAACAGTGACAGCTACAAAGTAATACACACTGGGAAGAGCTATAAAAGTAGAAGGCAAAAATTACAAAAACAAAAGAATAAAAAAGCTTTTAGATGTTCCTTGGGAATAACTTCTGACTATTCTCTTTAAAGGAAGGACTATGTGAAGCATCAGTAAAATTGCCAGATGAGGACAAGAGTCACTAGGAGAGTAGAATGAGAGTCCAAGGAATTTTTACAATGCAATTAATTTTTGCACAGCATCCTACAGACAAGTGTCACACGGTGCTTTGCTGTGGAGAGGCAGGGAAAAGAGCAGATAATGCTTTACAAAATTTGATACAATGACTGTCAGATTGGCAGAAAGAAAAATTATTTATGGAGATGGAGCAGAGGAAAAGAGAGCTGCAATTTAAAAGCAGTGAATGGTTATGATAATATTGTGCAATTCTCTAGTGAAACACCTACTGCATGAGAATATTTTAACACATTTAGTTCCTTTCTTTTTTTTTTTAATAGCAAAAAGGGCAGGCAAATTCAAACTAGGACTAAAAATCTCAGGACCAGATTCTGGCTCCAACGCCATGTGGAATAGTACTTTATGACACAAGTAGTTCCACTGATGCAGTATAGACATTGAAAAACAATGAAGTCCCTTGAGTGGATAACATAGAAGTGGAACTAATTAAAAGTGGTGGTGAGACACTCAGACAAGCATAACATAAGCTTGTCAATGTCATTTGGGATTCTGGAAGATGGCCCGAGAGTTGGACTTAGTCCCTAATCGTTCCTTTATACGAAAAGGAGGACTCTACTTTTTGTGGAAATTACTGCACAATCTCATTTTTGAAACACCCTACCAAAATACTACTGCATATTCTGAAGAGAATTGTGCCAAAGATAGAGAAATTCCTAGCTGAAGAAATGGGAAAGTGGTCCATGTCTCTGTGGATTTTGCTAAGATGTTTGACAGCATATGGCACAAACGAACCTGCGTCTGGTTGGAGTTGGTGAAAACATAATATGGCTGATACAAAATCTCTATGGAAGTGTGACAGCTTAGGGGTTTGTGAGGCCTGACCAAAGTAGTTGGTTTGACTTGGGGATAGGTATAAGACACGGCTGCATGCTATCATCATCCCTCTTCAATTGTTATCTTGAAGAAATTTTAAGATGAGTCACTGATGGAATCTACAGGAGTGTGTACTCACTGGTGGATGAAAAATCAGTCACCTGGCATTTACTGCTGATATTGATCTGACTCGACTGTCCTAAGAAAGAGATGCAAAAATTGCTAGAAAGAGTAGCAATGGAAGAAGAGAAATTTGATCTAAAGATATCAAATGGAAAGACAAAGATAATATTAATATCTAAGTATTGAAAAAATGAAGATATTTCTACCTAAATCTGAGGAGTTGGAGTGAAGTGAGCACATCAAATAACTGGTTAGTATGACTACAAGAGATGATAAACTTCATTTAGAGATCCATCATAGAACTGGACTTATAGCTATTGTTGTTGTAGTAACACTTGGCTGTATTTGGAGAAGTGTAAAGTGAAGTGTAAAAAGAAATTGCTGCAGTTTCTTGTCTCCAGCATGTTGCTATATGCTTGAGACACTGACATTAAAAAAATGGGACATTAGGAAGCTTTCTGCCTTTGAAATAAAATGCTACTGGCAATTGCTGCATGTTAGCTATCCTCAGACATGACTAACAAGGTAGTAATCACCTTAATTTACAGTATAACTGGAGTGATACCAGATATCATCAAGACAATCAGACAAAGAAAACTTGAGTTGTGCGACATGAGGGTCCGATAAGCAGAGGATGACTGGTGAAGCAAGTTTTGCAGGTGCCAGAGAAAGGGGATGCCTGTGTAAAGTGTGGTTTGATGATATAGCTGACTGGACAGGATGCAGTGTGGTGTGCTTGTCAAAGCTGTGAAATGTGGAAGAAGATTGCTGGGCAATGCCTCCCAGGTGTTGTGTTCACTATTCGTTGTGATATGACTCACTGGTACTTTGCACTAAAACAGTGTGAATATGTATGTACTTACAGAGTCAGGTATGACTCAACTTGAGCAAGTATTTCAGAATCTGTCCCTAAATCTGCTATTGTGCTGTAGCTATCATCCTGGTCATTCAGATATCTGATCAATCACCTTGTATAACACTCCTGGGGGAGTTTGCTAAATTGCTCAGCATTGGTTTAACTCTGCCCACATTTAAATCAATGATAAAATTTTCACTAACTTAAATGGGGGCAGAATGAAACCAATGCTGAGTGCTTTAGAAAATCCCACCTTTAATGTAATTTCTAAATGCTTTTTCTTGACCCTATGAGTCTGTTGCATCTTAGAGTCCTTACAATTTCTATATGCATAAATTAGTCTCTGTTGAGGATGGGCAATAGCCTTACGTCTTAGTGTAAGCATATTTCTTTGTGAGGAATTACCCAAGGCCTGCTAACAAAAGAGCTATTTAATGATTTTATAATAGGGGTATTAAAAACCAAGTCTGGAGTAGGCAGTCCAAGAAGAGATGACTCACACAGGTCTTTCATGAAAGGGTAAGGAAGTCTAGATTTGGAGGGAAGAGGGAGATCTGGAAGGAATTAGTTTTTTGGACATTGGCCCTAGCTGCTTATATAGTTGTACATATGCCAAGTGCATAGAATGAGTACATTTTTATAATTCAAAATAAGTAAGGACTAGATTGTAGCTTTAGTCATGGCTTTAAGCAAGGGGGTTCTTCATCCAGTGTAGGCATGTACACCAAGGCACAATCTAGACTTATATATGTTAAATATTAAATTTCAAATACAAACCAGACAGTAAATAAACCTTGTGAAATATTTAATTGAAGAATTTCAAATAATGAATACATTGTGATATTCATGAATCTGCTGATGGATATTTCAAAAATAGAAAAAAGACTACATTCATTGAGTAAAAGATTCATTATGCGTTATTTGCTGAGCACTATTAATTTCAAGACTCATTTTGCATTTCATTTTCTTTTTCTCTTTTAATGGAATAGCTGGTTGCAGTAGCAGCTTCAAACCAGGAGAAAGATATAGGATCGATTTTAGCCAGTGTGACTCTTGTCTCATGGATCTAAAGTCCACAGGAGTTCTAATTCCATTCTATATGGTCCTCTAATTTGTAAGAACCCTTCTACCTTGGGCTATCATACATGGAGAAAACAGCTGGCTCCTTCTGACCCAAAAAAGCAGGCCTCTACCACTTGTGCTAAAGGAATAATTCAGTGACATCCTTCTTCTGTTTATTGCAATGATACTGTATAGAGATTAAATATCAGATTGTGCTCTGTGACATCAGGGTGCTAAGAACTGGGGAAAACTCAGTCAATATTGAGATTGCTTTTCTCTTCCCTCTTTTGTGAGTGGCTTCTTAATGTTGAGGGAACTGATAATATGAATGCTTGGAAAAAGTCAGCCAGTGGGATTTGTTTACCATATCTACAAAACAGAAAGGATTTCAAGCATCTTCTACTCTAGGCAGCTCTGATTACACTTAACATTACTGTTCTCTGTGGTTGACATCGGTTCTTTCTCAACTACCTGTAGAACATTCAAAGCTATATCATGAATTATTTTAAAAACAAGAAGGTCATTTTTGTATTTGTATTAGAGAATTGCCTGAATCAAACACTCCTGAACTTACTAGAGTTCAAACCCATATTCTCCAGCTTTGGCTCACTTCTATCTTTAACCAGCTCAAAAATTAGCTGAAACAGAACATCGGTTTGTTTATTTATTTTTCATTCTCCATTTTGTCAGCAACATTGAATTTGGCACCATATTTTCTAGTGTTCTTTATCATTGTGGAAATAACTATTTCTTCTGGTCAAATCAGAAATGTCCTGTAAAATATCATTAACCAGTTCATAATACACTAGGAAAGGAAATGTATATGTGTGCCACTGACCTCTACAGAACTGCTTGACTATATGTCATAGGCTTCATACGACTAGTACTTAGTGGAGATTCCCCTTTAACTGTGTTAGGGCCTCGGCTTTTGGACAAGAAGGATCTGACTTCTACCAATGTGTCCATCATGAAGCTTGGAGGGCCTACAGCATGGGGGGATAGCAACACCCTATTTTATCTCAGATTAGTTACAGTTTTCATAATTTCAAGATTCCTTGAGGTTCACTTCTGGAATGTCACTCATTTTCAAAAAGTAGCTAGCTCTTAAATGTCACTAGTTAATTAAATGTATGTTTGTTTATGAGCTGATTTATCAAAATCAGTCACTATGCACATGATTTCTGTTTGAGCGTTAAACTGGCCAAGACAGGAGCTAACTCAGTTGTTCCATTTCCCCAAACTATTTTAGGCAGGCAATTTGCAAAGCATGCTGGAACAGCACTTAGAACATTGCATTATTATATATATTTCACCCAGCTTTGTAATACTTGTAGCAATAATGGTGCAGTCACCACTGTGGCTGGTCACAGATTAATACTTTTATTTAATTAACTATAGGAGATAAAAAAAATTAAAATGCAATAAGCATGTTACTGCCTGACACTCTCTTACCTTGCCTGGCTTAAGACTTCTTCAGGGATATCCTTTCAGTTCCTATGAATGAAGAGAATCTCTCTCTCTCTGGAGACCACATAGTGTCCAACATGGAAGTCAACAACTTTAATTAACCATGTAATTATATGGAATTCCTCTAAGCCTAATATGCATTCCATTAGTGTGCATCAGGTACTGGAAGTCATTGTTTTTTGTTTGTTTTTTTATTAGTGCCATGGGGCCAAATCATCAGCTGGTGCCATCTGGCATTGCTCCATTCAGAATTGTTAGTGTGTCACTCAAAACATGCTGCTGTAGTTGGCATCATGTTCATTTGTACCATTCATTCTGGGAGAAACTGATTGGTTCGAGGTTTATTAGCCTGACTCATCAAAATATCAGATCTGAAACTTTCTTTATAAAAATAAAATAAGGGCAGAGTTACATCTAGACTGAAACAGTGGGCACCACTGAAAAATCAAGTAGATCAGAATGATGGCTGAGGTACTACTGTACAATACTTCCCTAGAAAGAGTTAGGATATGTCTACACTTGGAACCAGGGTGTGGTTCCCAGCTTCTGTAGATGTACCCAACTAGCTCTGTTTGACAGTGGTTTGCCAAAGTGCACTTTAGGCAGTGGCACTCCAGGTATAATGCCTGGGCGTGTACTCAGATAGCTAGCCCCAGCTGCCAACCATGCTGCTGTGGCCACACAGCTCTTTTTCGGTAGTAGCTCAAACAGAGCAAGTGTGGGTATATCTGCATGAGCTGTGAATCACACACACTGCTCCAAATGTAGTCATATCCTTATCACAATCTCATATTATGGTGTATGGCCAAAACACACTGAAAGGAAGTAGCTAGTTAGTTTCCTTACTCAAGGAAACACTCGAAAAATGAAGCAGCCATAGTCATGTTGTTTCCTTCTTTCTCCCTGATTCTTGCATCCAGGCACACATTGTTGTTCACAAATATATGTTGCAGTTACTATTCTGTGTCTATTCAGAGAGCATTAGATATCACAGACAATCGGTGAGATGCATCAAACTGATTAAAACCCCCTTTAATTAAAAGCCACTTGAAAATACAATTTAGGGGCAAACTTTTCAAAAGAATGCTAAAAAGTTGTTAAAAGTTTGCCTGTAAAATATGTGTGCAGCACACCTTTATTGCATGTGGGGATGAAAACAGCTACTGTGTCAAATTATGGTAGTAAACATGCAAATTGGGCTACAATGTGTACACACATGTTCCATACAGATTTTTATTAATAGAATAGATGTCCATTATCTCATTGAGTGAGCAACTTAGGTAACTGTGTTCACAAATTTGCCAACCTTGTACTGTTAATGGATAAATATGACAAATATATTTATTTCCCCCATAATAAAATGCTCAAGGTTCTGAATCCTGATTCATATGCATCCATAAACATATTATATCACTGATTTTTCAAAACAAAGTTTGCTGCTATGAAGGTGGCATATTGAAATAGTTTGCCTGGTTCAACCAAAAGGATGGCATGCAATAAATTCTTTCTGTTATTTGCTTGTTTCTTTATTCCTGGTCTTTATTTAATTCTCCTAGTGTACATGTACAGTAGTCGTCCAAAGTGCACATTACAAAGCTTTTTGTGCTTCCTATTGTTTTTAATTTAAGAAATTACTGAGTTTGAGAGCTCATGTTGCAAATTGTCCAATCAGGCAATAGCATCTAATATTCTATAAATGTTTGGTTAGAAAAGAGCAATTACAGAAAATCACCTACGTACTTTTGCAAACTTTTACTTTTACCATCATTTTTATCTAACATTTTTCATATACATATTTTTTACTATGAGATTATTTAGTAGAGAATCATAAATATACTTCCACTCCAATTTATCATGTATTCTTTACTATTGCCTAGAGCTGGTCAAACAATGAAAAAACAGACACACACAGACACTAGAGAATGATCTCACATACAATTTGCTAATATTTGTGGAATCACAGGGTGAAATCTTGGTTCCAGTGAAGTCAATGGCAAAACTCCTATTGCCTTCCATGGGGCCAAGGCTTAACCTAGATTGTTCATTATGGGTCTAATCCAAAATCCACTGAAGTCAGTCCAAATCTTTTCATTGACTTCAGTGGGCTTTGAATCAGAGCAAATTGTCAAATATTTGTGTTCCAGTGGATACTCCTGTTTGCAAATCTCTAAAGTTTCATGAATTTGTACTGTTTTCATAATCATATTTCTTATCTGCTATTCATAATTTATTGTTCATTATTCTCCTGTTTAAAAAGTTGTAGTTAGGCAACCAAGGAACAGAAATTATATTATCTGACAATCACAGAGAAAAAATGAAAATGCATAGCATATATTTGATACGAAGAGTTCATGAGTGACATTTATCCAAACTATTTGGCAAGTACTTACAAATATTGCACACATTTACAGCCAATGAAATTGCTTCATTTCTGAATTATGAATTAAAAAAACAGCCAAATTTTATCACAGGTTTGTTTTGTTGAACTCTTGATCAACTCCATATCATTGCAGGTTGTTGTTTTGTTTTTTTTTAGTTTTTACAGTTGTTGGGCCCAGTTCATCCACTCCCCTTCCATAACCCCATTCCCTGCTGTAGAGTTACACCTATATACGAGAGTGCAATGTCAGGACTAATAAGCCAATTTTATGCTTAAAAAAACCGCACACTTTTTTGTGTGTTTTAAGATGTGGAACAGGAAGAGTGACTAATTCAGGTAAACAATTTTATGTGGAAAAGGGAATGAACATCTGCATAGAAGAAGCCTCGTAAAGAGTTATGAACACTTTGCGTAAAAAGGAAACTATACTATCCACCTCAGTGGTGCATATATCACACTATCATCAGTCAACCACAACTGGAAAATAAGAACAGAGGAAGAGAGTCAGGCAGGGGAAAGAGACCAGCACTGGTAAAGGGAGTGATTGGCCGATGGTTTAAGAGCCAAACCCAAACAAATTAATGCATTCATCAATTCCTCATGGAAGTCCCTTTTAATGATAATGGAAACATAGTGTACAAATCCAATACTTCACAATCACACTAAAATACACAAGCTGAACTCCAGAGCCTCAAATATATTCCCTACAGACACATGTGTAAAGTCTAAAATGTGTTATTGGAATAGAAAAAAAAAGGATTAAGTCATTTGGAATTTAATATAACAAAATTATAGCCAAAGCTATAAAAGAAACAATCTTTGATCTGTATGACTGTCACGTTATATCGCGTTCAACAACTTCAACTTCTTTGGTTAAGAACACAGTACAGAATATCTCAAGTCTCTGTGATTGTCCCACACATACATATTTTTAAAACAGAACCATTTCCAGGATGGTACAGATTTTCTAGTAATATATTTAACTATAGTGTTTCCATATACATTTTCTTCATCCTTGAGTGCACTGACAAAATGTCTTTTCTATTATTCTCTTCATTGAGCATTTTATCATTTCAAGAACAGATTTGACAAGTGTCTTGCAATCCATAATTATTGACATTGAAAAGCCATCCTTGAAGCCCTCACAGATGGTAGGAAAATATCAGTAGCATTTGCCATTGTACGGTTATAGTAAGACTGGAACTGAGGAAGTCATATGGAAACATTAAAAGATCTAGTGGTACAAGTGGTGCAAATGGATACAGTTAATGCATGAAAACTGGTAATTCTGCAAGTGAAATTACATATAGAAATAGATAAGACTAAAGATTGTTCTGAACTCAAAGGAGGATAGTGGGTTTTGGAGCCTTTTAATTTTAGGTCACTGGTATCAACCTAAACAAAACTGTTTCCAACAGATTACTACACGGTGGTCTACTGTACTGCATGTGAATGAAGTGAGATTTGCAGATGAGCTTCAAATCACAAAAATCAGCCTCAAAGTTGGCATTCTTATTGGCAGTCTCTGATGAGAGCACAATGATCTTTCCTTGCAGTGAGGAAAGGCTCTGGCAGCTCTGCCACAAGGAAAGACCCTAATGGATATGGAGACTGAATTACATTAGCACCCTTAGGCTTGGGGTACACTGGCATTTTTCTTAAAAGGTCCCACTGTTACACTGCCAATGGTGCAGCACCGTAAGTGGTAGCAACAAAGGGAGATCTCATATGGAACACTTGCTGATGGCACTCAACACTGTGTTGTCTAGACCTGCTCTGAGCAGCGTAAGATGACAGTGTTAAAAATGTTAGTGGCTTTTCAACACAAGTCACTGTTGCCACTAGAACAACTTCACCAGTGGTAGCAAGGGTGATGGTGGGAGGATGTAAGACATGGTTTTAGAGGCTGAATCTCCAGAAGATGGCTGAGGCATATCAATGGACCAAGGTGGGGAATGTGCTGTGCCTCTGCTGAGCCAAATCCTGCATGCTTTACTCATGCCAAGTGATAGTGGGAACTACTTCTGTGAACAGTGTACTCTGGGGATAGATTAGAGGATCTTGATCTGAATTACTTTAAACTCAAACCACTTTCCTAAAATAAAAAAAATTAGCAATGACAATCCATAAAATGTTTCTTGGTGACTAAATTGTCATTGTCAAATAAAAGTTAAAAGCAAAAGTCTAAAGTTAAATTGACTTACAATTTCACAGCTGGAGTAAGAACCTGAAGCCAAACTATCATTTCAATTTTATTTCCCAATTCCATCATGTAGCTTATATTATAACTTGCATCAAAGTGCTATTTAGAACAGCAGAACCCAGATGTGGCTGCTGACTGTATGTTTAGAGGAAAAATATCATGTCTAATTTCTTCTAGAGAATACTAAACAGATGAATTTAAGCACAAAAATGATGCTGTTAAAGTTCTGGCAATCTGGAAAAAACTAACTTCCCCCTTATGCCTATAGTATGTGTTCTCAGGGTCTCTGATAAATGTATAAGATCACATATAGAAATATCTCAAAACAATAGTATGACAATCCACACCAAAAAGGGACTATTTTAAATATGTAGCTCTAAGGAAGGCAAGAGGATGAGGTGGGGTAGGAGGGGTTTGATACTGAATTAATTGGCAGCAGGAACAGGCCCATATAGTAAGATCACATGGGGAAACTGAGAACCCAGTTAAAGGAGTTAGACAGTGATGTCCTAGGGAATATAGTAGCTGGTATTTGAAGTGTATTGATAGCTGCATGCATTTTAGGGGTAAGAACAGAAGAGAGTGGAACATTTCTTCCTTCAGTAGCGACTGAGATTTGTATTTTTAGCCAATTAACTGCTAACTAAGGAAGGATGCTTGTATCACTGGAATAAATATGTATGATCCTAACTGCAAATAGTGAGCTCATGTATTTAGTTATGTTATCTGTTCTGGCTCTAATAAACAAATTGAAGAACAGTGATGCTGTGACTCCCACAGTTCCTCACAACAGGGTAAATTAGAGATGGAGCTTCAGAGCCAGATTCTGATGTCACTGACATTGCTGTAATCCAAAGTAACCCTGTTGAAATCAGTGGTTTTACACCAGAGTCATTAAGCCCAGAATCTGTCCCTACACTCTTAATTGTATTGCATTTTCCAGCTCATTTAAAATGTGGCTCTATTATAAATATAAACATTTGCAATGGGCATACAAGATGAGTATTATGGACAAATCCTGCTCACTTTACATAAGATTCCCATTGACCTTTATACCAAATGATCAGTGCTATTACCTCTGTACAGTGTTTTACTCCTACTGTGTCTCTTCCATCCATACTGTAGCCAGCGATAGACCCCCGTTCTGTTTTTTAAGACATAATAGAGCGTCAGTAGCACAAAGAATGACAAATGTTGCCTGCTTTTGTTGTTATTGTGCTCCGTATAATGGCTCTGGAAAAGACAGAAAGAGAGATTAATATAAACTGGGACCATATAGAACATGGGTTGCAACCAAGGTTCTGAATTGGCACCAAATTCTATGTAAAGGGGGTCATATAAGGTGTCTAAGACCAGGTTACGGGTTACTGGTTATGATTATGCTGTCTGTATGTCTGTATCATTTTTGTAGTTGAAGTTATGAATATTGGCTGTTTATGCCTGTCTGTATTTCAAATCTGGTGCTGCAGTTTCTGGTGAAAACCCCAGACAAGCTGGTGTGCAGCTCTGCTTAGGGGGCCTGCTTGATGGGGCCCATTAAGGACCATTAACTACACAATTGACCATTGAGAGGAGGCGGATACGCCTTGTGACTTCAGCATGGTGGTGCAGAAACTTGGCCCATGTGACTGCAGACTCCATTTTGCTGTACCTTTCCACAGTAAGAACAAAAGGAGTGATCATTCTTACACCTGGAAAAGTCTATATAAGCGCGATGCGCCTCATCTCATCTTGTCTTCGAGTCCTGCTTCTTACCTCTGGAGGGGACTTTGCTACAGCCAGCTAAGACTCTGCACAAAGGACTGATGACCCATCCCAGCGGGGGATGTTCTCCAGAGACTTGAATTTACCTGCAGTTTACTTCATCACTGCTACAAGCCTGAAGACTAAAGCACACCTTTGCAGTACTGCCTTATGGACATTGATTCCCTTTAACCAATTTCATAGCTCTCACACCTCCTACCTTTTTCCTGTCCTTATGAATACAACCTTTAGAGTTTAGTTCTAAAGTATTGCACACACACATGTGATTTGTGGGTAAGCATCTGGTAGTGTATATTGAGCGCACGGGTCTGGGGCTCTGTCCTAATTTGGGATCGAGAGGACCACTTTTTCTTTACTTATGGTAGTGTTAGTTTTCCGTAACCATATCATTCCCCGGGAACAGACGTGTGGGACTTGGTGGTAATAACATAGTGAGAGACTGAGAAAGTGGTCACTAGGAAATTTGCTTGTGTTACTGTTGGTTAGCCAGTGAGGTGGAATACTGAGAGAGTCATTTTTGTCTGGCAGGGTTTGGTTTTGCACCGTATAGAGTTGGAGGTTTGGTTTGCCTTAGAGGTGGAAAAACCCCAGCCTTGGGCTGTGACTGCCCTGTTTGAGCAATTGGTCCTGATTTGGCACTCTCAGTTGGGTCCCGCCAGAACCACATCGTCACACCTTTATACCAAATTATCAGTGCTATTACCTCTGTACAGTGTTTTACTCCTACTGTGTCTCTTCCATCCATACTGTAGCCAGCGACAGACCCCCATTCTGTTTTTTAAGACATAATAGAGCATCAGCAGCATAAAGAATGACAAATGTTGCCTGCTTTTGTTGTTATTGTGCTCCATATAATGGCTCTGGAAAAGACAGAAAGAGAGGTGACCTCATCATCCGCACTCAGATCCCTTCATATGTTATTGAGGGCACAGAGCCATAGAGGCTGGGACAGAACATAGAAACTGATGGCTACACCACATCACATTAGTCCGGCTCCATATTTTGTCTGACAATAGCCAGTATCTTATGCTTCAAACAAACCCCACAATGGGAAATTAGCAATGACCTGCTCATAGAGGAAGTTTCTTCTTAATTTTTATCAGTTGTAGATTAGTTTATGCCCCAAAGCATGGGGGTTTATCTGTCACTCACTCTTCTAAAATCCTGTCTAATATAACTGTGGCTGATATCCACATTAATATCTAATCCATTTTTAAGTCTTGCTAAGCTCTTGACAAGATTTTAGCAGGTTAGACATGCATCATGTAAAGCAATATCTCCTTTTATCAGTTTTAAATGAGTAACCTTGCAATTTCTTTGAATGACACTTTGTTTTTTTTATCATACAAAAGGGTAGATGAGAGTTTACCTTTGCTATACCTCTATCGTGTTCCATCTAAACTAAACTGTCCCAATCTTTTACAACTCTCCTCATACACATCTTTCCATGCCCCTAATCATTTTAATTGCTAACATCTAGGCTTTTTTTGTCCTCCCATCCATTACCCCAGGCTGCTAGGGCACATCAGAGGAGCCTGCCACGGTCTGACGATTGATCTCTAAAGGAAGAAGGTAGGAGATTTCTCAAGAACATCTCTTGGTTTGGCAGCATCTGCATCAAGGAAGTAAAATAATTTGGCCATATTAATTCAATATGCATGAAATGTGGGGGGGGTGATATAAAACAAAGCTTTTTTTAAAAAAAAAAGACTAAGATTTGTCTTAGCCTCTTTGTTAGAAATGTTTGCATTTATAGTAGAACCATAGTTCATTGGCGTCTATATGGGAATGTTTGATATCAAATGCCTGCTATCTAGTTTCTTTTAAAAATGGTTTAAGTGAACTTGAATCAGAAAACTAAGATTACATACTGCATGCTGCTACTGACTACTGTGAAATTATGGCTAATTGTGTGTGTGTGTGTGGGGGGGGTGGTTAACCCACATTATGATATATCTGTACCTGATGGAGTAGAAAAGCTCTTTCTAACTATTCTCTGGCAGATTCTGCCACCTTTTATTCATGCTGGGTACCTTACTTTGTGAGTGTTTTCAATGTGATTGCACGTGGAATAACCTAAGTATTGGTATTAATCTGGCTGTAAAAGAAATTCTAGGAAAATACAATGGATTTTTTTGTGTACAATGTATTGCTTTAAAACAAATACTGTAGTCAAGTTATTTTTAATCTAAAAAAAAAAAATCAAGGTAATTAAACCAAAGGCTTCTGAAGCAAATACATTGAATTCTTTGCTTCACATGTAACTCCAAAAATACAGTTTGTTGCTGCAGAAAGAGTTTGTGTGCTAAGGTCCACTTTAAAAAAATTGAGGTTGATAACAGATCTGCAACCACTGTGAAGTAGAAAGCACTGAAAAATCAACATTTGCTATATTGTCACCACATGCTTGAAGGCAAAATTTAGCTGCCCTCAAACTCCTCCCCTTTGTCTCCTCCCAAAAAGGTACAGGTCCCAAAATCCAAAGCGATAGAATAGAATGTGACTGCAAGGAATATTTGGATCTGAATGAATGTGCATAGTAATGGATCAAAATACTAAGAATATTAGCTATATATGGTTATGAGTGGCAATATATATGGTCAGGAGAACCAGAGCTGAAATTAAGAAAGCAAGAAAAATCCTAACTATGCCAGAGCATATTTCTGTTCTTATCTTTTACAAATTAAATTTTGAACATACTGAAACTTTCAGCTGATCTGCGACTCTGACAATTTTCCCTTAGATCTTCTGGGCACATTGCCAAAGAGAATTTAGTGAGATGCTATCAAGTGGTAGTTGGAAACAAACCATACTGATTTGTTGCTGACCATTTTGTCACTTTTTCGATAGCAGAAGTAACTTCTGGAGCACGGAGATGCAATCAACAATTTCACAGGAAATGCTATTGGCATAACATGAGAATGTCACCCTGTCACTCTGACATTCACTGGGTTACAGTGTGAATATGCAACTATACATTAATTATATCCAGTCAGTGACTCACAAACCCAAAGTGACTCTTTTATCCCATGGCTATCCAGAGTAAGCCATGCATATCAAGATGAAGACCGTATTGTGTCATGCATATCAACAGCTTTTAAACAGTGAATACAAATTTACATGATCAGAATGCCAATTCCAATCAGAATTTTCAAAATGCAAATAAAGAAAAGGGATTTAAGGCTTTGCAGTGAGACAATGTTTTGGTTCTTTCATCAGAGAATTTTCAAAGAGGGTTTAAAATGAATTTTCCAGCTTGGAGGGGGGTGTGCATAATATAGCGGAATTAAATTCCGAATTTTGGGTGCAAACTGCAGAGGTCATCATTAAAAAGCCAGTATTTGTCAACAGAATGGTGTTTGACAGTGCCAGAGCTTGTGCCTGTTAGAACAAGAGATGCTTGTGGTAGCACTTGTGGGTGTTAAATGGCTCTAGGTAATAGAGCCGGTTGGGAATTTTCCATCCAAAGGTTTTTTTCAATGAAAAATGCAGTTTCTGCAAAATCAAAATTTTCCATGGAAAAAATTCACCATTGCCAAAAAACTGGGAAAATCTAAACAAAATATTTTGATTTGGTTGAATTGAACAAAAATATTTTATTTTGAGTCAGTTCACCATACAAATGTGTTTTCCTGTTGTGGCACACTGCCGTAAGCGAGTTGTAGTTTGGACTCCCATTCTCTTCTATGGGCTGGGCTCACTTGAGTACCATCTCCCATGGCACAACAGGGATTTCCCTCTGGCCAAGATGGGTAGTGCATCATAGGAGCTGCAGTAGAACCTCTGACTTATGAATACCTCGGGAATGGAGGTTGTTGTAACTCTGAAATGTTCGTAACTCTGAACAAAACATTATGGTTGTTCTTTCAAAAGTTTACAAATTGAAACTTTAGTATACAGAAGAAAAATGCTGCTTTTAACCATCTTAATTTAAATGAAACAATCACAGAAACAGTTTCCTTATCTTGTCAAATCTCTTTTTAAACATTTATTTTTGTAGCAGTTTGTGTTTAATATAGTACTGCACTGTATTTCCTTTTTTGGATCTCTGCTGCTGTCTGATTGCATACCTTTGGTTCCAAATGTGGTGTGTGGTTGATAGGTCAGTTCGTAACTCTGAAATTCTATTGTACATAACTGTGGGTGAATCATGAGAGAATGCATCATCTGGTTCACATCTAGGCTACTAATGATGCCTACTTCTGTCATAAAGAAGTTGTTTTGCTGTATTGTGAAATGTACTAGTGGAATATTATAGGATTTGAATGATAAGACGTAGTATTCATTACTTTTGAGTCTTTTTTGCTGTATAAGTCCTGTTATGTTAAACATGTGATCTGAAATAGCCTTGTGCCTAAATGATGCCCTCAAACAAACATGAGATTGTCCACCTTTATTTTTAATTTTCTATTGACCTCCAGCATCTCTGTTTATTCTTTCTCAGTATTTTACAGGGTGTAAGCAATGCCACTGTAGTGTAGTTCTGCTTAAAACCTTTGCATCAGCTTAGAGGTGGTTAGCATAAGTAATTTCAAAATCAACAAGAAGATGGAAACCAGCACAGGCTAAAAAGTAAAGGAAAAAAGTTGATATTGTCCTGCTTCATTGGACTGATGGCACTTGTTTATGTATATCCCATTCTCCCCCAAAAATGTCAGTAACAGTGCACAATGCAGGTTTTGCCACTGAACTTCAATGGGAAGAGTATTGAGTCCTAAATTTTCAGAAAAATTAATGCTGCATGCAAAAATGATCCTACATCCCTAATTCGTAGCCACAATTTCAGTGATTATACATGCATCTATATGTACACATGACAATTTACAAATTTAACTGCCATCTGCATTGATACTACAATTACTTGCATGATATATACATACAAGTAAGTATATAATTCTCTGAAAACGCTAGCTAAAGTAAAATTGGTCAAACATGATTTTTATTGATTCACTGGAGAGACTCATTCAGAATTCAAAACCCAGTTAGTGATGAAAGAAATTCTAAGCTACTTACAGCTCAAGAAAAGATAGAAGATACTGTAGGTTCTTTCTGGAAGCATGAAAGATTCATTAGCTAATTTAAGGCACTATGGAAATGAAAAATGCTAAGTAGTATTAACTGCTCATTATTAAATAATAGTAATTAATAAAAAATAATTACTGCTCTGTCTGTGCGAGAAAGTATGGATAATTTGGAAAAATGTCTGGGCTGTTTTTGAAATGAAATAAAATAAAAGTGTCATCAAAAAGACTAAGACTACACACACATTCAATTGTTCTTGCGATCTTCAAAGTTTACAAGGTTTAAATAGACCTCAACTTCATTCAGGGAAATTTGTGTCCTCTAAATTATTGAAACGTTTTAGAAATATCTGTCTGTCAAACTGGTGGTGTGTGAAAATGATTCAAATGAATGGAGAGGTCGTGAAAAGTAGTCAAAAATGTCACAATTGGTTCTAGATCTTAGCATGACGTTTTCAGGAAATGGTTGCTTGTGCACTGGTTTATACAAAAATCTGAGTGTTTGCTGTTTCCAAAACAAGAACTGATCTATGTCTGAATGAAATGTTGAGTTAATGATTTTTTGTTTTCTCACCTGACAAAGGTGTGGTTTTCAATGAAATGACCTCATTTTATTCAAGATTATTGTATTTTGATAGTGAAAACTGAAATAGCTTGTATTTTCTCAAAACTGGACCATTTCTACAAACATGAAACAAAATGCTAAGGCAGCCTATTCTGAGGTTTTTGAATATTCTTACTCCTGCAACTGGGCCTAATGAAGTCATTGACACAGCTCTTCCAGAGTGAGTATTTCTGTGAATAAACTTTTGTACACAGAAAGGCCTATGTGCTTTACCCTGCTCCTACTGAATTAAATAGGAACATTCCCACTGATTCCGAAGAGAGCAGGTTAAGGGCCTCTGAGAAGCTGGGTGAGACAATACTGTCTCTCAGATGCTCACAGTAATTAGAATTAGTCATCTGGTGGAAGGAATCAAACTACAGCTCTTAACCACTATTCTTACCATAAGAGAAATCAAGTGTACTCTACCAAATTCCTTTCCTTGTACTCAGGGAGGAGCTGGACAACACAAGTCTATTCCATCTCATAAATTAAGCTTGTTCTTGGTTTTTGTGTTGTATTTTTAAACACTAGAACTCTTCCTTTGAAAGATAGATTAGGAAAAAGCCATTTCCATCTCCAGCTTTTCAATTTCTTTTTCAAAAACTCCCTTCTAGTTTTTTTAATAAAGGGAAAACTTCTATAAAAGATACCTTTGTTATCTGTCCAGAGTTTGTGGGAGTGAATAGGGGTTACTATAAAGGTACTGATTGCGCTTTGCAAAATTAAGTGAGCTGAGAATTGCATTTAAACACCCACAAATCAATAGTTTACACTTTTGTTACAGTTGTGCTTCTCTTTGTCAGCATAAATGTAGGAAAACTTTGGATGTAAATGTATGAATATAATAGTGTAGTATCCAGAGCACAGGAATAATCAGATGCACACGGTATTATTTCCTTCATATCACTGGTGAATGCCTGCCTCTCAACAATGTAGGCAATGACTGATGTTATAGGGAACCAGTTGAAACTGGGCTGCAGAACTGTTTAACTCTTTGATGTCCAAACTCATTAAAAGCAGCCACAGACTTAAGGCTGAGAGATGCTTTCTTCCCCGAGTGAGGAGGGATTATAGTATTTCTGACAGTGAACAGACCTGCTGAGTCCTTTTGTCTGCAATAAAGAACAGTTAAAAACTTTGGGACACATAGTGACCTCAGTGTGTGGGGAAAAACATGTACATGCCACGAAAATCAAGGCATTTCCTGTGAATCCCTTTATCATGAGAATGAGGTTTGCTTTTCCCATAGAGGAAACCTCATGGATCCACTGACAGCAATGCAGATCTTGGAGAGACATTAAGGGCTATTCATGTGGTGGCTCTATGTTAGTGCATCAATTCTGGTTCTCTTGTACCTCTACCCAGTGCTGCCTGAGACTCTCAATCAGGAATCCGCCTTTAAGGCACCACCCAGTATTGAGAGAGGACTAGAGGAAAGTTTAATACAGCCTCTGCTGTTTGTGTTGGGTTCAGAGAGGAACTGTTAAGAGATGTATAATTAGGAAGATGCTGCAGTGTACAATAACAACTTTATTGGTCCTATAAAGTTATGAACAATGCACACATTCTTATGGGCCAATAGATTGCTCTCTCTCTCACACACACACACATATTTATATCTTTTTTATATATAACTCCTATAACAAAAATAATGTTCCTACTTCACTTCCCACTTACACGTCTCTAGGCCTGTGGTGAATGTGCTGTGAGGACTAGGATGTGGAGGCAGGAGGCTGGGACAGTGGAGGTGGCTAACCCACCTCCTTTCTGTGAGGAGATAGGATCTCCAATATTTGGATTCCGCTAAGGGCACAATCTGGCCCATCTATATTTTTGCATCACTGACAATGTTAACATTTCGTACATCCATGTAGAAGGTGAATATTTCCAAAATGCAAAGCTCACAGAGCTTTGTGTGAGCTGATGAATAGTTTTTCCTTAATTTAAAAGTAAATACAGGCTTTGACTAATATTACCATTGGAGAAATATGTCAAATATTCCTCAGGGACCAATCTTGCCATCCGTTCCCTGGGGCTGATCCAACTACCATACTACAGAAGTCAATGATAATCTTTTCGTTGGTTTTAATGGAAGCTGAATCAGGTCTTTGGGTCTAAATTCTGCCCCGTTGAATATGACTTCAGTGGAGTTAACCCAGGGATGGATTTAGCTATATCTAACTCAAGCAACCACCCATTAAGTATAGTAGGAGTTGACTTGAGGAAGATAACATTGTGCTAATATATTTTTTAATAATTGATCTCCTTGGATTATAATTAAACTGTATGCACAAATGTGTATTGTGAAAACCTTTTTGCTGAGCCTTTGTACAACATTTTGCAGAATAGAGAGAGGAGTCCAATCCTATAGATTCTGAAGATCTCTTTTCCATAAAAAGGTTTTGTTGCTCTCTATCTTTAGATATAATCCACATGTACTTGAGAAAAGGCCTAACCAAATTTTAGCAGTAATTAACAGTACATAATCTGATAATGTGAGAGAAGATAAAAACAATTATCATTTTGTTATGATTATTCTCTTTTACTAAGGAAATACTTGAGCCCAATCTTCCAATATCTGAGCGTTTAATTTTGTTTTTATATCCAATGTTGTATACCGATCACAGTATAATATTTTGATGAGGCAGAAGAGGGTATCACTAGTGTGATTTTGTTAGATTATTAAAAAGTCCCTGCTACATCCATGCAAAGGGCTTTGCTACAGTGAATGTAACAGGCCCCCAGCATACGTATTAGATGGTATGATAGCCAATCTATATTAGTGGTTTCTAATAAGAAATCATGGAGGACTCTGACATGATGAATATCACTTTATGGTGTAAGCTGTCTGCTTGTGAAATAGAATTATATTCTGGTAGACTCACAAGAAATCGAGTCATCTAGCTGAAAAGCACTTGTGCTGTGGTATCTCATGGAGCAAAATACCTTCTGATTTTGAACTTGTTGATTTGCTTCATATGTTGCAAGCATCTTTAGAAAAGAAACATCTGTGGATTACATGGAAAAACTCATACTGACATTATATGGAGACATCCAAATTTGGAATATGGATGGCTCAAGAGACTGGCTGTGGAAAATGTGAAGGTGCCTTTCATGTCTGCATTACTAGTTAAAATTCTACCCAAGGTGTTGCAGTGACTCCACATCCTTAACTATATAATAACGGCTAATGACTTATTGGTATAAACTCACAGAGTGAAATCTCTGTGAAACTTCTAAGAGGCACAGCGCTTATGGTCCAGGGGGACTAAGGTGGTTTTAAGCCCTCTTTTTACCCTCCCAATCCTGAGCTGTTCCAGAGTAATGTAAGCAGCCTTTGGGGCCTGTCCAAGTTATGGCAGACTCCTGAGGGTGCCCTATGGGCTGAAGCAGCCCAGAATGTTCACAGCAATGCATCCTGATGCTCCACATCCATCATGCCTCCCCCACCTCAGATCACCCCTATCCCAGGGCTTGCAAAAGGGTCTTCTGAAATTAGCCTTAAAGCTGTCCCTACAGTGTCAGTGCTGTGGGAATTGTCCCTGACTGCAACCAGGGCATTTAAAGCATTATTACGCTAATCTGGCCATTTTACATGGTGTAAAGCAGCCACAAGTGAGGATTTCGCACATGGCCTCAGTCCAATTTCTGGTGGACTCAGGTTATGGTTAGAGCTTCACCAACGACTTTGGAGAAGCTGACATTCATGTTTTAGGTAGCCAAAACAGAAACACCGGCCTCTTTCTTCAAGATCACCTTGAAGAAATACTCTGTGCAGGGGAATCCATGGATTTCTTCATGCTGCTTGATGCATTGTGACTCCTCTCTCCCAAATCAACCCGCAGGTGGAGTGGTGCCAGGGGAATAATAGGCAAAAAGAAAGAAGGGGAAAAAACCACATAACATTCTGGGAATAGAGAGTGATTGTGACAATATTTGCCTTCTTAGCATGCTCAGTGCCATGTTTAATTGTTGTTGTCTGGCACTTAAATATCACTGTGGCAGGCTTCTTAGAAAACCTAAAATAAACAGCTTGAGAATGGTTTAACGCAGTTGCTGCTCCCATTACAACATTTATTAGTACTTGTGAAAACTCAATAAAAAGAAAGTTTAAAAAAAAAGTAGCAAATCTTATCCAGATCTTATTTTATGATTTCCCAGGCCTCCCTGACTTCCTGCAAGGAGATTGGATCTTGGCTTCTGACATATCAAATCCCATTATTAAGATTTGTATCTTTAAAATGACCAGCTCTTTCTATATTATTGCTAAAATGGCTATTTCCCAAGGATCCATGACTAGGATAGGGTATATTCACAAAATTCATTCATTCTTTCTTTCTTTCTTTCTTTCCGTAGGTGTGTGCATTTATCTAAATATCTCTCTAGATTATATACATATCTTTCTCTGTGTCCACATACAAACATACTTGGGTTGCTAAAATTAAATTAATCTGATGTATAGAAAGAATGAGGCTCAGACAGAGGCCATAGATTTGCTGTTTCTGAGGGGTACACTACACATTCTGAGGCATTTGACTTGAGGAGTTAAAGCAAACAATGGGCTGTAACAGGAGCTATTCGAAGCATAAAAGGAGCAATTATTTTTTATCTGACAGCCATAATTTCTGATGCTTTTAATAATC
Source organism: Chelonoidis abingdonii (assembly GCF_003597395.2). Lineage (NCBI taxonomy): Eukaryota > Metazoa > Chordata > Testudines > Testudinidae > Chelonoidis > Chelonoidis abingdonii. The sequence goes on along the minus strand of NC_133771.1, from coordinate 194,858,039 downwards.
TCCTCTTTTGAATGCTGTTGGCTTTCTAATGTTTGGAAAGATGCTGAGTGCCAGTCAGCTGTTTCCATTAAGGGTTTGGTTCAGATGTCACAGGTGTGAAAGAACTGATTCCATAATCAAGCGCACCAGTTGAAAACTCAGTATTCTGAATTTGAAATCATGTGGCTGGCGTTCCCCAGGTCGTAGATTTTAATTATATCTATCTTTTTAAGAATGAAAATTCAGTTAGCTTTCTGTTAATATCATGTGTTTCAAGTCTTTAATAGTGCTAATAGTCATCCATAGTATTTATTTCCTCTATATCTGTAATACTCATATTACTATCTACACAGCTTCATAACCAAGGCACCTTTATGTTGTGTGAGATTTGTTTCAAAGGGTGGCAGAGACAGCAGCAGACACAATGCTGATACAAATACCCTAATTAGTAAAACTAAAGACCGGACAAAAGGAAAGAAAAGAAACAGAGTGCAGAGGAGTTTAAAGGGCTTGAAGGTCTTTTTGGTTTTTCTGTCGTCCCTTAAAAAATATTGCTGAGGATGTGACACATAAAATGACTGGAAAGATCACTTGTTAGTTAAATGTCACTAAATTTTTAGCATTTTAGTAATAGTTTGTCATGCAATTTGTAAAGCAATAGAGTTTCATTTCTGAATACACTCAAGATATAGCATCCCATGAGAACCACAAGATTAAAGTCTCAGCATTGAAGTATTTTGAGTCCTTGTCACAGTTTAAGGCACCAGCCCTGTAGTTAACTCCATGTGGACAGGCCCTTGTGCACTTGGGGAATACCACTGAAGTCTGGGGCATACCATCTAAGTGTCAGGAACTGCCTGTACAGAGGTCAATTGCAGGTTTGGAGACTTAGGAGTGGTTTTCACTATGGGGAGATCGACACTGCTGCAATTGATGCAGGAATGATTGATTTAGCAGGTCTAATGAGGACCTGCAAAATCGAAGACAGAGTGCTTTCTGGTCGACCCCGGTACTCCAGCTCTCTGAGAAGAGTAAAGGAAGTTGACTGGAGAGCATTTCCCATCAATGCAGTGCAGTGAAGACACTGGGGTAAGTCAACCCTAGCTACATTGATTCCAAATGGAGTAGTGTAACTTAGGTGGATTTACCCCCTGTAGTGAGGCAGACACACCTCTCTCCTCCGGAGTGAGTCAGGGAGTGTTACATGCCCCTTGGAGGGTGAAGCCTAGGCCATCCCGCCCCCCTCGCCAGAAGGACAGGGGCGAGGCCAGCAGTATAAAAGACCAGACCCGCTTCCCATTCGGAGGGGAGCCTGCAGAGGGGAAGGACGTCCTGCCGGTTCCGGAGCAGCATGGAGCGGATTCCCCACCTGGCTCGGCCCAAGCCCCGGATGTGGATGACTACTGGCCCAGAGTGCCCACCGCCGCTTACCCGGAGGAGCCGGATAACAACTGGACGCCAGAGGTACCCACCCCAGGGGAGGCCCAGGGGCAGCTCCTGGAGGACTGGCTGCAAAGCCCCGAGCCCCTGCATCGGCATGTTGAGGTTGGATCCCCACTGATCTCGGGGCATCTAATTCCACCCCTGCCAGGGCCCTGGGCTAGAATGTGGTGGAGTAGGGAGGGCCTGCGTCCCCCTGCCCCCCTGGGTGGCCCACCCTCATGCCTCTGCAAGGGGTATTCGTTCTGAAGACGAGTGGTCCCAGCCCCCTTGAGACTGTTGTTTGCTGGCTGCCTGAGCCCTGCAAGCCCAGGCCCAGTTAAACTGAGACAAGATTGGAAACAAGCTACCACCAGCCTTCAGCGACCTCCCTCTTCCGGAGTGAGAGAGGGAGTATTACACCCCCGTAACAAAGAAGACCCATCAGTGATGGAAAAAATACATTTAAAATGCTCTGTTCATGCTCTGTGCTGTTCTCCTGGTTTTTCCTCTAAAAAAGGACTTATCCAAATGTTGACACCAAATAACAGGATAAAATGTAATCTGTTGACTTTTAGGTTATTCTGCATTTTAATTGGCTGGTTATTGCAAAGAACAGGTAGGAGAATTTGAGAGATTAAAATGAAAAGTTAGCAATATTTATATTTCTTTCTTAAGATCATTTTCTCTTTGCTGCCAAAGAGAATGGGTGGGAGGGGGGTTGGAAAGGAAATGATTAAAATGATAACTGAAACATAAAATAGAGAAGGAAGGTGGGTGAGGTAATATCTTTTATTGGACCAAGCTTCTGATAACTGTCACTCTTACCAACAGAATTTGGGCCAATAAAATATATTACCTCACCCACCTTCTGTCTTTAATATACTAGGACCAACAAAGCTACAACAAGCATAAAATAGAAACTGATTAGCTAAAGTACACATTATATCCTGTCTTCTCATTTCCAGGGACCAAGTTAAAAATAAAATTGTAGAATAAATTCTTCAATTTTGTTGTAATCCTATCTGATCTTTAGTTGGATCCAGATCCCACTTCCATTAAACTCAATGGCAAAACTCCACTTGACTTTAATGGAGCATGTTCTTGCCACTGCTAGGGGATTGGATAGTAGGAAGCGTACCCTTTTAAATTATATGCCAGGGGTCGGCAACCTATGGCACACGTGCCAAACACGGCACACAAGCTGATTTTGAGTGGCACGCTGCTGCCTGCCATAGTCCCAGCCCCACTCAGCTTCCCTGTCCACCGCTCTCCCCTGTGGGGGCAGGAGGAAGAAGCTTGGTCCTGTGACAGCCAAGCTTCCCCCCGCCCCGCTTCTTCCCCCCAGCATGGTGCTTTCCTGCCCCTCCTCCTCTCCTTCCCTGCTCCAATCAGCTGATGGCCCTTGTGAGGGGGAGAGGGAAGAGTGGCAGCGTGCACGCAGCTCCGTAGAGGAGACGGCAAGAGGTAGGGAAGGGGCCTTGGGGAAGGGGGTGGAACAGGGCATATCCCTTCCAGCCCCCTGCCGTGAACCAAGCACCCCAGCCCTCTGCCCTGACCCCTGAACCCCCCCTCACATCCAGTCTTCTGCCCTGCACCCCCCCACTCCCCAGCCCTCTGCCCTGACCCTTGAACCCTCCCACACACCCCAGCCCTCTTCCCTGACCCCTGAACCCCCACACACACCCAGCCTTCTTTCCTGCACCCTGACACCCCCACTGCCCTCTGCCCTGACCCCTGAACCCCCCACACGCCCAGCCTTCTTCCCTGCACCCCCACAGCCCCCAGCCCTCTGCCCTGACCTCTGAACTCCCCCACAAACCCCAGCCTTCTGCCCTGAACCCCCCCACACCCCCAGTCCTCTGCCCTGACCCCTGAACCCCCCACTCCAGGTCTGAGGCCCTGGCTGCTGGCCCTTTGCCAGCCGGCTCAGAACCCCAGGCTGGCAGTGAGCTGAGCAGGCTGACAGCGTAAGACCAGCATTTTAATTTAATTTTGAATACAAAATTCAAATTTAATTTTGAATACAAAATTACTTTACATACAACAATAGTTTAGTTAAATAATATAGACTTATAGAAAGAGACTTTCTAAAAGCATTAAAATGTATTACTGGCACTCGAAACCTTAAATTAGAGTGAATAAATGAAGACTCGGCACATCACTTCTGAAAGGTTGCCAAACCCTGTTATACACAATTTCCTAGAAAACAACACCTGCTGGATTTTCTATTACCTTCTTCTTTTGATGTTAACCTTTCCTGGTCACTCTGGGCCAGATTCATGAAACTATTTAGGTCCCAAAAGATGTAGATAGGTGCCTAATGGAATTTTCAAAAGTGATTTAGCAGCTGGCTCCTCATAAGTCATGTGCTCCAGCCCCCTAATCATGTTTGTTGCCCTCCGCTGGACTCTTTCCAATTTTTCCACATCCTTTTTGTGGGGCTGAAAACTGGACACGCTACTCCAGATGAGACCTCACCAATTCCGAATAGAAGGGAATGATAATGTCGCTCGATGTGCTGGCAATGCTCCTACTTATAGAGCCCAAAATACTATTAGCCTTCCTGGCAACAAGGGCACACTGTTGACTCATATCCAGCTTCTTGTCCACTGTAACCCCTAGGTCTTTTTTTGCAGAACTGCTGCCTAGCCACTTGGTCCCTAGTCTGTAGCAGGTTGCATTGGATTCTTCTGTCCTAAGGTTGCAAGCTCTGCACTTGTTCTTTTTGAACTCATCAGAATCCTTTTGCCACATTCCTCTAATTTGTCTAGCATATCTACCCCTCCTCTCAGTTTAGTGTTATTTACAAACTTGTTGAGGGCGTAATCCACATCATCCTCCAGATTATTAATGAAGATATTGAACAAAACTGGCCCCAGAACCGATCCTTGGAGCATACCGCTTGATGCTGGCTGCCAACTAGACACAGAGCCATTGATCACTAGCCAGCTTTCTATTCACCTTATAGTCCATTCATCCAGCCCAGACTTCTTTAGCTTACTGGCAAGTACTGTAGGAGACAGTATCAAGAGCTTTGCTAATGTCAAGGAATAACATATCCACTGCCTTTCCCTCATCCACAGTCAGTTATCTCCTCATAGAAGGCAATTAGGTTAGTAAGGCATGACTTGCCCTTGGTGAATCCATGCTGACTGTTACTGATCCTTTCCCTCTCCTCTAAGTGCTTCAGAATTGATTCCTTGAGGACCTGCTCCATGATTTTTCCAGGGAATGAGGTGAGGCTGACTGGCTTATAGTTTCCTGGATCATCCTGCTTCTCTTTTTAAAAGATGGGCACTACATTAACCTTTTTCCAGTCATCTGGGACCTCCCCGATAACCATGTGTTTTCAAAGGTAATGGCCAATGGCTCTGCAATCACATCCGACAAATCCTTTAGCACCCTCAGATGCAGTGCATCTGCCGCCATGGACTTGTGCTCGTCCAGCTTTTTTAAGTAGTCTTGAACCACTTCTTTCTCCGCAGAGGGCTGGTCACCTCCTCCCCATACTGTGCTGCCCAGTTCAGTAGTCTGGGAGCTGACCTTATTTGTGAAGACAGAGGCAAAAAAAGCATTGAGTGCATTAGCTTTTTCCACATCTTATGTCACTAGGTTGCCTCCCACATTCCCTGACCACCTTCTTGTTGCTAACATACCTGAAGAAACCCTTCTTGTTACTACTCTTAACATTTCTTGCCAACTGTGATTTGGCCTTCCTGATTTCACTCCTGCATGCCTGAACAATATTTTTTATACTCCTCCTTGGTCATTTGTCCAGTCTTCCACTTCTTGTAAGTTTCTTTTTGGTGTTTAAGATCAGCAAGGATTTCACCGTTAAGCCAAGCTGGTTGTCTGCCATATTTAAAATTCTTTATACACAGTGGGATGGTTTGATCCTGCAGCCTCAATAAGGATTCTTTAAAATATAGCCAGCTCTCCTGGATTCCTTTCCCCCTCATGTTATTCTCCCAGGGGATCCTGCCCATTAGTTCCCTGAGGGAGTCAAAGTATGCTTTTCTGAAATCCAGGGTCCGTATTCTGCTGCTTTCCTTTCTTCCTTGTGTCTGGATCCTGAACTTGACCATCTCATGGTCACTGCCTCCCAGGTTCCCACCCACTTTTGTTTCCCCTACTAATTCTTCCCTTTTTGTGAGATTTAAAAATGGGATTAATTCTCCTGAGTCACTTGGTCAATTTTGAAAATTTTATCTTTCATAGATAGTGATTTTCACCACCTGAAGTTATCATCTCATAAGCTAAGCAGGGTAAGTTGGCTTTGCAGCATAGTATTCTAGAAGAATAAGCCCAAATGCTATTGCAAATGATAGCATTTACTGTATAGTAATCATCTTTCTTTTAAAAAAACTGGCATGTTTATAACATTAGCTCATATTTATGTTGGTGGAATGTTTGCTTTAATAAAGTTATTGTAAACTCTACAATTGAGTTTGATATTTGTAGTAGTGGAATGAAGAAAAAATCACAGCTTTTTTTCCCAACTGGAAAACTATATAATGAATTATGAATATCCAATAATGCTTTGAGTTTGTATGATGCTACGTGATAACTCAATATCATTTTTTGTTTTTCTTTACTTTATTTTTCTTACACTCACTGTAATCACTGGTTGCATACAATAAACATAGAAATGTAGGGCTAGAAAGCTCCTTAAAAGTAACATAGTCCAGCCCTCCGTGCTGAGACAGGACCAATTGTATGTAAACCTCCCTGACAGGTGTTGTCCAACCTGTTCCTAAAATCCTCCACTGACCAGTAGTGACACCAATGGCAATGATGTCTAATCATAGGTACTGACTCTCTCCGGGTCTGGAGAACCCATGGGAAAAAATGGTGGGGCCTCTGTACCCACCAGCAGCTCCCCGCCCCGCTCCCTTACCCCAGCTCACCTCTGCCTCTTCTACTGAGTGTGCTGTGCCCCACTTCTCCACCTAGCTCTCAGTGCTTGCCCCCACAAAACAGCTGTTTTGCAATGGCAAGTGCTGGGAGGGAGGTGGAAGGCGGGGAATGCGGCACACTAGGGAAAGAAGCAGGGCGGGGGCGAGGATTTGGCGAAAGAGTCCAATAGGGGCAGGGAGAGGGCGGAGTTGGGGCGAGGACATTGGGGAAGGGGTTGGAATGGGGGTGGGAGGAGGCAGGGCAGGGGTGGTGTCAGGGCAGCGCCGGGGGTGGGGTGAGTGTGTCAAGCACCCACTGGAACCAGGAAAAGTTGGTGCCTATGTGTGTGATAATTCACCAGTTCTTCTTAATTGGTTGTAACTGAAAACTCTCCATCAGCTGCGCATTACTGTTAATTAATTCTTGCCTGGGGTCAAGAAGGTACCAATGACCTCGGGCTCAATGTTTAGTGATCAATGACTACATGTCTAGTTGGTAGTGGGTTTCAAGTGGAGTGCCCCAGGGATCGGTCCTGGGGCCGGTTTTGTTCAATATCTTCATTAATGATCTGTAAAAGCAGCAAAGAGTCCTGTGGCACTTTATAAACTAACAGACATATTGGAGCATGAGCTTTTGTGGGTGAATACCCACTTCGTCAGCCATGCGTCTGACAAAGTGGGTATTCACCCACAAAAGCTCATGCTCCAATATGTCTGTTAGTTTAATAAGGTGCCACAGGACTCTTTGCTGCTTTTGCAGATCCAGACTGACATGGCTACCCCTCTGATTAATAATCTGGAGGATGACGTGGACTGCACTCTCAGCAAGTTTGCAGATGACACTAAACTGGGAGGAGTGGTAGATATGCTGGAGGGTAAGGATAGGATACAGAGTGACCTAGATAAATTAGAGAATTGGGCCAAAAGAAACCTGATGAGGTTCAACAAGGACAAGTGCATAGTCCTGCACTTATGATGGAAGAATCCTATTCACTGTTACAGACTAGGGACTGAATGGCTAGGAAGCAGTTCTGCAGAAAATGACCTAGGGTTTACAGTGGACGAGAAGCTGGATATGAGTCAGTGTGCCCTTATTGCCAAGAAGGCTAATGGCATTTTGGGCTATATAAATAGGAGCATTGCCAGCATATCAAGCGACATTATCATTCCCCTCTATTCGGCATTGGTGAGGCCTCATCTGGAGTACTGTGCTCAATTTTGGGCCCCACACTAGAAGAAGGATGTGGAGAAATTGGAAAGAGTCCAGCAGAGGGCAACAAAAATGATTAGGGGGCTGGAGCACATGACTTATAAGGAGAAGCTGAGGGAACTGGGATTGTTTAGTCTGCAGAAGAGAAGAATGAGGGGGGATTTGATAGCTGCTTTCAACTACCTGAAAGGGGATTCCAAAGAGGATGGATCTGACGTGTTGCTCACGTGGTACAGACCCACAAAAGAAGGAGTAATGTGCTCAAGTTACAGTGGGGGAGGTTTAGGTTGGATATTAGGAAAAAGTTTGTCACTAGGGAGTGGTGAAGACTGGGAATGAGTTACTAGGGAGGGGAAGGAATCTCCTTCCTTAGAGTTTTTAAGGTTCAGGCTTTGAGAAAGCCTCCGGCTTGAGGATGGATTTAGTTGGGGATTGAGTCCTACTTTGAAAAATGCGGAGTTGGATACTAGATTGACACTCCTGATGGTATATCTCCCCTTCCACCCTGCATATTGATCTATCATGACCGAACTTACTAAGCGGTAGATAATTTCATCTTGTCATGCCTGCCACCAACAATTTGAAATCCCCAATGGTGACAAAGATAGTACAGGCCACTGGCTTATAGTCCCCAAAACCCCATGAATGCTGCATACTGTTTTGTGTCTGGCAAACTCTTCCAGTCTAATTCCAATCCACCATGTGCGTGTTCTAGGACACAAGGACTTGGAAAATCTGGCACTAGAAATATAAGATGAATGCCATAAATGTCCTGTCCATTACTCGAGGATAATGTATTGACAGAATTGTTCGTGCGAAGAAAACAAGCGGCAGAGGGAAATGGACTCACACGAAACATTTCATACTTCACACTCTCTGATGTGGCTTAGTGGTTGTGACATGACATACTGTTTGAAATAAATGTTGTGAGCAAGAGACTCCAAGGTGTTGACCTTGATATATCTGGAGCAATGGAACAAACTGGACAAAGCAAAGTCATACCTGCAATCTTACTGGTCAGCATGAGGATTTCAAAATGTTCTGAAGAGTGCACAGAAGTTGGCAGAAGGAATTCACCCTGAAGCTATTTTCACACCCATTCAAGAATACAAGAGTCACCGAAGAAGAAGCACATTTTGATTACGAGGCATTGGGATAATCTCATAAAGACCAAACCAACAATTCAAGTTGAATTCTTTAACCAGGTGCTAGATGGTGCAATAAGTCACACCTTAAGAACGTTCCATGCAACGCAAGGAACACAGCCGTATATTTGGGATGTTGTATGATATTCCAAAACTCCTCACTAATACTGAAGAAGACAACACCAGCATGGAGGGCATAAGAGACAGTGTTGATACATGATGACATGAGCTGATATTAATGCGAGTGATTTAGGTGATGAACTGAAAGCCTTTCAAAACCATTTCAGCAGGATCAACTCAAAGGCTGTTTGGAATATATGTGCACAAATAAGATAACCACCCTCGTTCAAATGTTTCTGTTGCTCTGCGTATTACTTCTAACACTTCCTGTAAAGTTTCCAGTGGAGAACGCAGCTTTTCCAAGCTGAAGTCAATAAAAACACATTACGCTCCACAATGACACAGTGAGGGCTGGTCCGTCCTTGCAACCGTCTCACAGAGCATTAGTTGGCCCAGAATGTGGACCTTCAGGAAGCAGTTCAATATCTTGTAACCAAGAAGGCATGCAAAGCACCACTTTTATTATTCAATAGATAAAAAGCCATGTTTGCTATGCAAACAAGAAAAGTTACATTTGCTGTTTGGGTGTTTGAAAGCTAAGTGTTACTTAAAATTTTTGAACAAGGTATTTAAAGTTGTTAGTTCTCCTTTATTGTGGTAGGTAGCAGAGCAGTACTGTGAGAGGAGTAGAACAGGAAGAAGGCAGAATTGAGACCTTTCAAATTTTTGGCCCAAGCGAGGGGGCATGGGGGTGTCATATGAGCTCCCTGCCTCAGGTGCCAAAATGTTGTGGGCCAGCCCTGAGGACACCTGTGGATTAGATTTAACTACGGAATCATTAAGTGTTATCAAAGGCTCTTGCTCCTTAATCATTACCCTGTGGACTGTAGCACTTCATGACAGAGATCCATTTCCCATGAGATGGAACAGTCATGTCTGTGAGAGTCTCATTCTGATTCATGGCATTTTTCAAAATGTAAAATTAAGACTTTAAGGCATATGGACAAAGCAGCTACATGTGGTACTGAAATGAGAAACAATCTCCAAGGTTCAAGAATGTGACTGATGTATTTGTCTTCCCAAAAAAGTCACAACTAACTTCAGTATTCATATGTTTAAATAGCTGCTGAATACTGGCCTCAGTTTTAACCAAATAAAAACAGAGTTAAAAGCCTTCATTAGAGATGGTCAGAAAAGAAGGTAATTTCAATGAAAAAATTAAAAAGAAATGAAAAAAAAGTTACTTCAGTTTCACAGATTTCAGATAAAGCAAACAATGAAAAAATGCCAGTTTTCAGATTGGTTATTATTTTGTTGTTTATTGTGATGCCATAGCACCAGAGATGTGACTTGAGGAGAAAGTTTCAAATATAGCCAGTATAAAACAGAGCCAGCTAAGAATAAATCCTCAACTCTATATGCAGCCAATGTAACTAGAGTAAAGATGGTGTAGTATGAACATAGCTACTGAATGGCAAAACAATGCTCAGTGCAGACTGTGCATGAAGGCAAAGCAAGCAACAAATCCACACCCCTGCCTCTGTGAATCCCATTGCATTACATTATATAGACATATAGATAACATACCTGGGTAATTGTTTATATAGAAATAGCTCCTGCATGTGGTTTGCTCAAACAGAAATGTCCTGAAGTCCCCCGTAACCATGGCACCATGCTCTTTCAGTTTATCAGCACGCTTATTCTTTGCTCTATGCCTGGTCTACAACAAACAAACAAATAAATTAATAATAATTAATAAAAGATTAATACATAATAACTAAATAAATATTGATTCTAATACATGATAAATAATAATAAAAAGCCAACGTCATCAAGCATTTTAACACTCTAGCTCTGTTATTGTGGTAGCTGTAGCTATGTGATCTTTGTTTTTTTTCCCTGTGCTGAAGCTGTATATTTCTTGGGGTCTTTCTGCTGGAGACAGCTATCATTGTATGTTCAGTTCAGCTGCTGTAGTGAAGGATAGCTCAGTGGTTTGAGCATCCGCCTGCTTAAACCCAGGGTTATGTGTTCAATCCGCAAGGCAGCCACTTAGGAATCTGGAGCAAAATCAGTACTTGGTCCTGCCTGGTGATGGCAGGGGGCTGGACTTGATGACCTTCCAGTTCTATGAGATAGGTGTATATTACCTCTTTATCTATTTTCAGGGGAGGGATACCTTAGTGGTTTGAGCATTAGCCTGCTAAACCCAGAGTTGTGAGCTCAATCCTTGAGGGAGCCATTTAGGGATCTGGGGCAAAAATCTGTCTGGGGATTGGCCCTGCTTTGAGCAGGGGGTTGGACTACATGACCTCCTGAGGTCCCTTTCAACCTTAATATTCAATGATGATCATCAGAGAAGAGACCCACACTGTGCTCTCTCATGGAGACTCCTGTTTCTTTTCTTGTTGTTTTCGTCTGCATATTTAGCAGCTGATCCATCTGGGGGCAGTGCAAGGCCATAACTCTTCCAGCACAGGGGGAGAGTGCTTGCAGCACCATCCCTTGATGGAGTTTGTGCTCCTCTTGGTATAACCAGACTGCTCTTCAGGCTGGGGAGCTGTATGGGTGGGACAAAAGCATGGTCCTGCCCCCTTTGTGGTGGATTGGTCCCTTCCAGGGCATGCAAAGAGAAGTTGCTGTGCTTCCTAGAATACAGCAGGGAGAGTTTTCTTATATATTCTCAACCACTTTTGAGCCCACTCAAAGGCAAGTGGGAAGACTCTGGTCTTTGACATTTAGATTGAAGCATATGGTTGGTTGAACATCTCTGTCATTTTGATTTCAAATAGGGATTCAGAATCTCACTTCATTTGGGGCACCAGAAGCTACTGTGGTTGTGGAAATGAGAGAAAGCTGTGTCATTATCTACTTAATGATATTGGCCTACACGGGGTAGAAAGGGGTTTTTTAAAGTTCCGTGACAAGTAATTTTATCCAAAAAATTACTAAAAGAATGTCGTCTAGAGAAACAAGAAGTAGGCACCAAATCTTAATAACTGTCTCTCTCTTTAATGCCAATTCAGGAATGTGACTCCCACTCTTTTAGTCACATGGGATTCTTTCCATGCTGTAGGGGACACCACAATTAAAGACCAGCAAAATACTCACAACTACTAACCATGACTATTTTATTATCAAGAGTCAGGAAAGAACGGGTGGGGGACAGGGAAAAAGACACAACAAAACACTAGTAGTAAACAGTTGTTACTTCAGATGCAATTTCTTCTGCATGTTTCTGTGGAGAGATTGCCATAGAGATTATATTTTAACAGTGGATCCACCTATGGCAGGTACGGTCTTTTCTAGGTAAGCATATTATTCCCAAATCAGTAAGCAGTCCTGTCTCAGTCTATTACAGCAACTAAAATATCTTTAGATTGGCAAAAGTATTTTGTTTAAGGGTAGGTGAATTCTGTCTGGTTTATCCTGGATAACATACACAGTTTATAAATGGACAGAAGTAAGTGATCTGAACTAAGATTATGTCTACACTGCAGTCAGGAGGTGTGATTGCAGCACTTGTAAACATACCTAAGTTGTCTTTCATCTAGCTAGATCAAAGATAGATCAAGTGACAATAATAGTGAAAGCCGTGACAGCATGAAAAACAGCCCAGGGTCCTGAATGGGCAGGGCTAGCCGATGCTACCGCCCATGCTGTCAGAGTTTTCACTGCTATTGTTACTTGATCCAGATTTCATCTAGCTAAATCTTAGCTAGCTCAGGTATATCTATACATGCCATAGTCATACCTCCCAATTTCAGTGTAGCCATGTGCTAGGTCCATGAAACCAAAGATTTTTTTTTTCTCAGTTACTGAAAAGAAGCCATTCAAAGTGTGGTCCTCACACAAGCAAATTAATAAATATTAAATGCCACTATTTCTGTCTGTTTATCAAGTTTAATTTGTATCTCATTTTTGTGCACACATAGTGTAAGACCTGGTCTACACCTAAAAGAGGTTGATCTACCTACATCACTCAAGGATGTGAAAAAATTCATATTGAGGTCAACTTGTCCTCCACTGTAGATGCAGCTAGGTCAACAGAGGGGGTGGATACCCCAAACAGTCTGGTGTTAAACAGAGAAGCTGTTAGTACCTTAATTTAAAACATTTCAATATCCCATGAAATTTATTATAAGGAAATGAAAATCTCAACTCGTGGTAGTGCTTTTGCAAACTCCAGCCAGTGATGCCATGTTTCAGAAACAGCGCTGAGCTGGAAGCTTGCTATTTTCTTGATTCTGTATTGTGGCTTCTTTGGTCTTCTTAGCTCTTTTGTTGCTCCCACTGTTCGCTAGCTTGTAGAGCTGAGATGAGCAGGCTGAGTTGAGAGTGTAAGAGTGCATAAAGAGAGTGAATGTAAGACTGCATATGAGTAAGAGTGGAGTAAGTGTGTGTAGTAGAATGTCAGAATTAACATGAGAGTGAAAGTCTCAGTTCAGAGACTATTCACCAGTTCAGAATTTATACGTCTAACTCCATAGTCTCACTGAAGGTGAAAGATGCACCTCTTTCAGGGGCTTGGCTGGATTCTAATATCAGCCACTGTCAACTTTCATTGGCTCAACAACTTAATGGGATGTTCTTGGTAGTATCTTCAGCTCCTGAATAAGCAATCTGCTAATACAGAAACAGCAGGGCTTTTGTTCTTCAACTTTGTGGGTATATTTCTCTTTTCTTTGTCTTTGTGGTAAGAAACCACAAGAAAATATTTAGAGTTTTAATTCTCTTTTATGCAGTTCATTTTCTGAAATATGTCATTTGTTCCATTAGGATTTAATAGGAGTGAAGTTCTTGAGTCCAAACATTACTATTGTGATATAAAAGTTTTCACCTCTTAGAATAGTCTTCTTTAAACTGAAATGATTTTTAAAGAAAGTCTTCAAACTTAAATGACCATTAAAGAAGTTATTGTCCTTTCTTTTTACTAGTTCTTGGAAAAGTGGTTCTTGCCTTTTTCAGTTTAGCGAGGAGTTCCTTAAGCATCGCCAGATAACTAATTAATTCCCAAATTAATATAAATATTTCATTAGTAACCAGTTATAGCATCAAATGACCTTGCTATATTTGTACATAAACCACCTTACTATTCACATAACAATGATATCTGGCAGTTATTATATGAATACTTGCTTTTAGACAAAACGTATTTGCCAATTTACATCTCCAAAGAAACTTTTACCACATTAAACATTCAAGGGACAACAAAAGGTTTCACTTTTAAGTGGAAACATAAGTTAGAAGTAACAAATACCATCTCTAAAACATTTCCCAGCCATAAGTGTCCTTAATTTTTGGAGAATTGAAACTTTAGAGTGTTTATAAAAAAATCAGTTTCAATAAGAATGTTTCTAGAATTCTTTGCATGGGTTTAAAACTAGTGGTTTTTCTTTTTGCAAAGAATAAGTGTGAATAAAATGAATTTATGACTTAGCTTATAGCTCTGATAACACATCACCAACATCAAGCTTCCTTGGAATATCTGGAATGATGAACATCCTCATATTCTTTTACACCACTAGATCTCTTTTAAAAATACAAATCACTAAGAAATTTGTTTCTTTAAAAGTCATCTCTATACCAAACTGGTGTCTTTCACAAGGTGTCCTGCTCTTTGAGAAAACTCTCTTCTTGCTTTGTTTGCCTTTTTGACCAAATAGTTCCTAGATTTATAACCTACAATTTGCAATACATTTACAATGTGAAATTAAAGACTCCTGTCAAATACTCTGTACAAAGCATGAATCACAATAACTCTTATATTTTTTTTTCAAAATAGTATAGCCTATTAAAGCAAAATAGAAACTATTTTGCATTCCAGAGTCTGATCGAGGTAATAAATATGTTTTTATGGCTAACAAGATGTCCTCCCACTTGACTCTTGATGCCTGTCACTGGCTGACAGAAAGCAGAGATTTCCTAGGAATCTCCTTAATTAGCTTGAACATTTCACCTAATTAAATAAACAAGTACAAACATAAGTATCTGAGTCATCATCTTCTTCAAGCTTCATGTTTATGATAATAACTTTATGATAAGGTACAGGCAAGTTTTTAATAATGTAAAATTGTAAGAATAAATTTTAAGAATTTTATTAATAATTGTTTTTGCACGAATATTGAGGTCTCTCCCCTACAGCCAGATTCTCAGTTGAAGTCAATATAGCTACATCAATCTACAGCAACTCAGGATGTGGCACACTGCAGTTCAGTGATAACTGAGTGCTAAATTTAACTACACAAAAGCTGATACAGGAGCAGGTAAGATTAGGAACAGCATGTTCATACATCAAATAAACAACTAGGTACCACTCAGATCCTCAGAGATCATTTAACATACAATTTCAGAACCACTGAAATATGAAAATTTTTGCCTTAGCAAGTTCTTTATCATTGCAGATGGTGGTCAGCCTATTGCAAAACCCATTGTAGATTTTTGCTCTAGTCCTGCTCAACTTTGGGGGGATGATGACAGAAAAGAATAGATATATTTATTGACCCATGTGGATGGAAAATAGCTGGTTAAAATATATAAGTGGGGGCAATGTGCAAAATATAAAAAACTAGGCTGGTGCTCATATTTAAATCTTTTTAGGTAAAGCACATAGCAAATGTTTGTGGGTCAATTAGAAACCTCTAGAAGATATAGGCTTGTATGGAATGGACACATTACCTGTATTATCATGAATGGTAAAATACAATGCATTTCTGATGGAATTACACTCATTACATCCAAATTAATACCTAATGCCTTCAACATGACTAATGCCTTTTCAGTGAATAAGAAATATATTGATGCTGATTAAATCTCTTTACAGAAAAAGAACATTTTCACACAATTAGGTCACTGCTTTGCCAAGGTATCTTCTCCAGAGGAGCAGGGAACTGTTCAAACTACTGAGCTTTAATGAATGAGGAATAAGAAGTATAAGCAACTTATTTTAAGAGGCTAGTTCTACAAGCTACACTGATGTTGATCTGTAACAAGATCAGCATTCAAAATGATGTTACATGTTGTGACAAAGTTCCTCCTCTACCTTGGTGGGTCCTGCGCTTCTTGGCAGATTTGCTCACCTCAGTGATCTTCCCCACAGTCTGGGTCAACTCCTCCTGTGTCTGATCAGGAGTTGGGAGGTTTGGGGGGAACCGGCCCGCCCTCTACTCCCGGGTTCCGCCCAGGGCCTGTGGATTGCAGCTGTCTATAGTAACCTCCTGTAACAGCTGCATACGCTACAACCCCTGGGGCTATCTTCCCCATGGCCTCCTCCAAACACCTTCTTATCTTCACCACAGGATCTTCCTCCTGATGTCTGATAATGCTTGTCTCCTAAATCCAGCAGTACACTCTCTCACTCTCAGCTCTTGGCTTCTTGCTCCCAGCTCCTCACTCGCCACTCCTTCTCCTCTGGCTCCTCCCGGCTGACTGAGGTGAGCTCCTTTTTAAACCCAGGTGCCCTGATTAGCCTGCCCTGATTGGCTGCAGGTGTTCTAATTAAAGTAGCTATATCCACTGCCTTCTAGAAAGGTCTTAATTGGCTCCAGGTGCCTTGATTAACCTGGAGCAACTGCGATTTGGTTACCATGGTCCTAGGGATTTGTTTAGCCTGTGGCTAACATATCTATTTCTCAGTACTTTACTGTAGCCATCTGGCCTTGCCCCATCACAATATATAACATTACATTTTTCAGGTTTCTGAGTAGCAGCCGTGTTAGTCTGTATCTGCAAAAAGAACAGGAGTACTTGTGGCATCTTAGAGACTAACAAATTTATTTCAGCATGAGCTTTCGTGAGCTACAGCTCACTTCTTCGGATGCATACAATGGAGCACACAGACAGGAGATATTTATACATACAGAGAACATGAAAAGGTGAAAGTATGCACACTGACAGGAAGAGTCTAATCAATTGAGATAAGCTATCATTGGCAGGAGAAAAAAAAACTTTTGAAGAGATAATTAAGATAACATCACTTAATTATCACTTCAAAAGATTTTTTTTCTCCTGCCAGATGATAGCTCATCTCAACTGATTAGACTCTCCCTGTTGGTATGCATACTTCCACCTTTTCATGTTCTCTGTATGTATAAATATCTCCTGTCTGTGTGCTCCATTCTACGCATCTGAAGAAGTGAGCTGTAGCTCACGAAAACTCATGCTGAAATAAATTTGTTAATCTCTAAGGTGTCACAAGTACTCCTGTTCTTATTACATTTTTCACTCTCTCTAATGTGTTCCATTTTTAATGTTCTCCCCACCGTTAGAGCTAATGAGTCTGAGCAATTCTGCTGTTCCATGATAATTGAGAACTATATCTGTGTCTGCTTAGACTCATAATACAGAATGTCTAACTTATGAGATCACTTGGTGTGAGGCAAAGGCTAATGGTGCTTGTTCTTAGATGGTACAAGGAATGCTAGATGGCTTATGTACATATTTTCCAGTGACAGCAAAGAAATAATTCCACATATCCATTATATATACTTATCTTGGCTTGAGCTGTAAAACTTGATTATCAAGAACATTTATTCTTAGGTTTAAAAAAAATCACTATGATAGAGGTAACTAAATATTGTTCTTTTGAAAACTAGGAACTAGGAACTAAGAAAAGAGTGTCTTGCTGTTGCATTATAATAGTATTGTACAATGATTCACTACACTTTATCATCAAAAATAGCAATGGCGAAACTTAAAAAACATCATACACTTTTAGTGTTTTAAAGAAATTTATTAATCACTGTGGAAAAAAGGAGGAAGAATTACATATTTTAATACCGATAAAGATTACTACTAGGCCAAGGTAACAAAGACTGTATGCCACCTTTATGCTCCATTATGTCCTGGAGTTGTCAAGATTGGTTTAGCCCCTAGGATGAATTAGAGCAGCCTCAGGGTTAGTATAAGTTATGATGGCTGATAATGGTTCCCAAACTGAGTGTTATCACAGCAGGGAATTGTTGGAGCACTGCAGCTCTCCAGACCTGGCCCATCTACTGGAGAAGCCCTTGATAAGCTATGTATATTGGTGGGTGAGGCTCAGGGGTTGTGGTGTAGAGCTAGCTACATTATTTAGGGATTCCTCTGTACAGATAGGGTAGTTGTATGACCTGTTTTTATCCCCAGAGCAGCACAAAAGAGTGATAAAGGGGCCATGATCAGGTCCACAGATGTTGTATATGCACTTATTTGAACATACAAATCAGCACAGGCATGCACAAAACAGGCATCTAGAGAAGCAATCACCCAATTTCGCTCACAAATTCCTGTTTGCCTAGTGAAGGAGGAGGAAGAAGAAGAAGGAGGTACAATAATGCTGCTCAACAGTACCAATGGCAAAACTACTGTTTCTCTCATTATTCTCCAGGTGGAATATAAATACTGATATTTCAACAGAGGTCTCGGGCTTTCCTCAGATCACTCTATTGCTGTAAGAAAAGAGACCTACAAGCCTTGAAAATACCTACCCGTGGTGCTTCACATATTCCTTGTGCTTATTTTTTATTGAAAGCTTTGCTAGGTATCACTTGCCTGAGCTAGGAATTTGATGCAAAGTTTTCTCTGCAGCTCTCATTATAGTCTCTGTAGAAAAAGAAGCATCCATGCCATATAGCAGTGCCTCAAAATTTGGGGACAGCTAAAATGGACCAGAATACATGACAATCTCAAATTGTTATTCTATGATTTCACATAATTTTATTTTAAATGGAAAAAAAGAAAAAACAGGACAATGGACACAGAGAAAAGAGAGAGCTAAGAGGAAGGAAAGCTGAGTGGAAAAATAGAAAGAGGAAGAATTTAAAAAAAGAGAAACCTAATGGGTGAAATCCCTGCCCCATTAGTGACAATGGTAAAACTCTGATTGACTTCAGGAGGCCAGGTTTTTGTGCACTATGTTTTAAATTTGTTTTACCTGTGTAACAGAAAGTTTGGCAATAAATTATATCAGGTTGAAGATAGCACCTGTTGGTGTGGAATGAGGGTGACATGCCTGTCTGTGATAGTCATGGAACCCTAATTGCCAGTCAGTGGTGTGCAAAAGTGGAGAATCTACACTATTTGAAACCAAGACATATAAAAACCCACTCTGAAACAGCTTTTAAAAAATTGTTTATTATTTTTTTATGTGTCTGAAGGGGACTGCACAGGTGCTTCAGAAACCCAGGATTTTTGGTGCACATTTGTTAGTATTGTTATGGCAGAAGTCACCAGATAGCCCTGTTACACACAGTTTTACACGTTCTTTTTCTTAGCATGTAAGCAAGTTGTTAGTATTTGAAGACATTGTGCATTGTTTTTGGAGTAGTTGTGTGAGAGAAGCTGTAACAGATAGCAGACAGTTTGCACTATGCTTTATCATTTATGTTTGGAGTCTATTTTGGGGCCAGAGTAGTTTTCTGAGAAACAAGCATTGGTGTGTGTGGGGATTGCCTACATGCTCTTTGTGATCATCCCTGTTCCAGGACTGGCATGTGTGTCAATAAAGCAAATTACATTGACAATATAACCGGACTCCACATCGTTGACTACTCCCCACAGTGGAAAGCCAACTTGGGAGGCCCCAGAATTCACTTTCCAGAGGAGTAACACTGATGTCATACTGGAACACTGGTATCAATAAAAGAGGCACAAGTATTTTATTTGCCAAAGGCAATTCATGCTAAATTCCAAGTAGCAAGTAACCTTCTCTTTCCTTTTTTCTTTTCCTTGTCCAAAAATCTTCAGAAGTGCAGGCAGTTGCACTTGGTCTAGTACTTCACAATTTGCTTGGGGATGAACCCCAGATCTCCCATTTTAACCTTTATTACCTCTTTCAGATCTGGTTGGGCTCACTACAGGCCTTTGATGTGCTGGCAGACATTATCTATTGGCAACTGTCACAGCTCTCAGGTTTATTTGTTTTTTTTTGTTGGGTTTTTTTTTTTTTTTTTTGTTCTGACCAATTTTCTAGGTATGAGCCCTTTGGTTTACATAAAAAGAAATGAAACTTCCCATCAACTCTGTAACTTTGGTTCATGGAACTTAATTCTTTTTATTGATCAAAAATCAGTTTTTATTTAAAACAAATACATTTTCTCAAATTTTCTGTTGTTGGCTTGAAAAGGCAGCAAAACTATCATTATGAGAAACACTCTTTGGCCCAGAAGCTTGACAGTCCTAGAAATCTTGCCAGACTCAGGTAACTGTTCCTGGGAGATTTTTCTACCCACTCATCAGACCAGAGAGTTTGGGGTACATTTGGAATGATTTCGGATTAGCATCCAAGGCCATTTGGTCCTGTACATGTGTGAGCAACTCTGAATGGAAGCTCTGAACCTCTTAAAGTTACCCCATCACTAATATTCCACCCTCCATCCCCATGCACTTTAACTCTATTTTTCTTTTCTGTACACTTTATACTAACCAACCATCCTTAACTGAATGGTGGACTTCTGGGGTTGCCTTCTCATTTGATCCATGTATTATATTTCTCTTCTTAAATGTCACCTTCAGAAAGAGTCAAATTCTTTCTGCATTGATGTACCTTCTCTTTGGGGGTGGGGAGGGAGAGGGGAAGAAAGAAAAGGAATGTCAGATATATTTCTCCATTCCAAAAGTCTTTAAACTCTAGTCAGCCTTTCTAGTATGGACTATGATCACCACACATCACCTTGCACTATTATGTAGCATGATGTGGAACAAATTCAGTGCCTTTTGTTAAATGCCAACACATCAGCCCAATGGGGGAACAAGAAAATGGCAGTTTAGTATCCTTTTCTGCTCTCTATTACTATAAATAGGCAGGCATTACTGTGATTTAAGAAGGAGAGGAGTAGACGTGTAGCATTCAGGAGGCAGCTATGTTGGTTCCTTTTCTTATGCACCATTTGTGTGCTATAAAAAGTCGAGTGGCATTATCACCACTTGAGGGTTCATTTAAGATAATAGAACATATGCTACTTACCACCCCAGTAGGTTAAAGAGGAGGAGAAAAGTAACATTTTCAAAAGTGCCTAAGCCCCATTTTCAAAAGACACTTAGGCCATATTTTTCAAGGTATCTTGGCACCTTCTGATGCAGATAGACATATAGTCAGATTTTTTGAAGAGCCTAGGTGCTTAATTCCTATTGAAATCAATGAGAATTGGGCACCTAGGTGCGTTTAAAAATTCCATCTTTAAAAATCTGTCCCTAATTGCCTGTCACTTTTGATAATGGGATTTAGACTCCTAAATCACTTAGAACTTTAAAAAAAAAAGTATTCCAAATAAGCAGTGACATAAATGATGGTTTTTCTACAAATGGTCTTTTTTCATTCTCAAGGTTCAAATAATCAGGATATTTGGAAATCCTCACACATCTGATTTGTGGTTTATGTCTGAAATAACAAAATTGATAAGGACTCGGGTTGGGATTTTCATAAGTGATCAGCATTGGCCTACTTCTGCTCCCAGTGAAGTAATTTTCAGTAGGAGAAGAGCTAGGCCAACACAGAGTGCCTTTGAATATCCCAACTTGAAATAGAACAGATTTCAGATCAGCACTGGAATTCTGTAAACCAAACATAAGATGAATGTTAATATACAGTTAGTGGGATAATATTATTATAACCTATAATTTGTAGGAAGAAAATTAGAGGGGTTGATAGAGTGCTGCAGGCAGCAGCACATGTGAGTCAATAAGCACTTGACTGTTATGATAAAAGATTAGTCAAACAGTTGAAGAAAAAAATCATGTTGAGTTATAGAAGATGGGGGTGTGGAGGGGGCGAAGCTAGTGTGATATCAGAAAGCTTCTCAGAGAAGGAAATAACTAAGTCCAGAGTGAAAGGACTATGATCTATAATCAGTAGGGCTAGAGTCTACCTAACACCATAGCTTATGAGCATTTCAGAGCAAAATTTCCAACGCAAATGTATGACGATTTGGGGAATGGGTATGGACAATTTATGAATTCTGTTTGATATTATGAACTCTCGGTATGTATCTTTACCAGACTGCAGAATCCATTTTGGTTATCGGATTTTTTACTTTCTTTATCCTGTTATATCCATGTTGGACTAGAATTCCAAAGTCTGGTGGCAAAAGGATAAAAAAAGAGGGAAGTTGACTTACATGCCTGGCAATTAAAATGTAATGGCACTAGACAAAAGACTGGCTCCTAACCCAACCAAGAGAACTGGTTTATCAGAGGACAGGTCAACTAGCAACAAAGTCACCTGGTAAGGGTCTGGGATACCCTTGGAAACCGATCCATGTGTCATAGAATCATAGAAGATTAGGGTTGGAAGAGATCATCTAGTCCAACCCCCTGCTCAAAGCAGGACCAGTCCCCAACTAAATCATCCCAGCCAGGGCTTTGTCAAGCCGGGCCTTAAAAACCTCTAAGGAAGGAGATTCCACTACCTCCTTAGGTAACTGATTCCAGTGCTTCACCACTCTCCTAGAGAAATAGTGTCTCTTAAAATCCAACCTAGACCTCCCCCACTGCAACTTTAGACCATTGCTCCTTGTTCTGTCATCTGCCACCACTGAGAACAGCCGAGCTCCATCCTCTTTGGAACCTCCCTTCAGGAAGTTGAAGGCTGCTATCAAATACCCCCTCACTCTTCTCTTCTGCAGACTAAACAATCCCAGTTCCCTCAGCCTTGCCTCATAAGTCAGGTGCCCCAGTCCCCGAATCGTTTTTGTTGCCTTCTGCTGGACTCTCTCCAATTTGTCCACATCCTTTCTGTAGCGGGCAGCCCAAAACTGGACACAATACTCCTGATGTGGCCTCACCAGTGCTGAATAGAGGGGAATAATCATTTCCCTCGATCTTCTGGGAATGCTCCTACTAATACAGCCCAATATGCAGTTGGCCTTCTTGATAACGAGGGCACACTGCTAAGTCATATCCAGCTTCTCATCCACTGTAATCCCCAAGTCCTGTTCTGCAGAACTGCTGCTTAGCCACTCGGTCCCCAGTCTGTAGTGGTGCATGGGATTCTTCCGTCCAAAGTGCAGGACTCTGCAGTTGTCCTTGTTGAACCTCATCAGATTTATTTTGGCCCAATCCTCCCAATTTGTCTAGGTCACTCTGGACCATATCCCTACCCTCCAGCGTACCTACCTCTCCCCTACAGCTTAGTGCCATCTGCAAATTTGCTGAGGGAGCAATCTTTCCCATCATCCAGATCATTAATAAAGATGTTTAACAAAACCGGCCCCAGGACCAACCCTTGGTGCACTCCGCTTGATACCAGCTGCCAATTAGACATGGAGCCATTGATCACTATCCATTGATCCTGACAATCTAACCAGCTTTCTATCCACCTTATTGTTCATTAATCCAATCCATACTTTTTTAACTTGCTGGCAAGAATACTGTGGGAGACCGTATCAAAAGCTTTGCTAAAGTCAAGGAATAACACATCCACTGCTTCCCCCATATCCATAATGACAGATATCTCATTATAGAAGGCAATCAGGTTGGTCAAGAATGACTTGTCAGGCATGGCTTCTCACCTGGGACTGGAGGTTATAAAGGGCAGGAGATTAACTTTTTTATCTCTGTTAAGATTAGAGAAGCCGCTGTGGAGGAAGGGGACAACCCTGTCTATCTACCCACCTGAACAGATGGTCCCCCAAGGGAAGGCTGAGCTAGACTGAGGGGGAAAGCATGTAAGGTTTATGATTCTTATATGGATCCGTGTAATTCTCATGTTGTTATACAGACATAGTGTTGTAGACCTCTGTGTAATATGTCCATGCTACACCTACCGTGTGTCCCCTGAGAGAGTTAAACTGTAACCCAGAAGGCTCACATCTTTGACAGGATTCCGGGAGAGTCTGAGGAGTTTGAGGAGTCAACCCTGGTTCAGAGCTGACCCACGTGGTAACAGTTCTCAGGAGGAGGTGCTAGACAGAAGATCTACACCTCAAGAATGTGCTTAGAGACCCCAAGACTCTTGGGGCTCTTTTCTCCACTCTCTCCAGTTGTTCAACATCCTCTTAAAAATGTGGACACCAGATTTGGATGCAGTAGTCTAGTACCCGTTCCACCAATGGTATATACAGAGGTCAAATCACTTCTTTACTCCAACTCACTGCTTCTCTGCTGGAACAGCCAAGGATTACATTGCCTCTTTTTGCCATTCATCACACTGAGAGATTATGTTGGGCTGCTTGTCTACTAGGGCCCCTTAAAATTCTTTTCAGAGTCACTGCTTTCCAGGATGCAGTCCCCCATTCTGTAAGTATGACCTCCATCTAGATGTATATGACTGGAGATGGGACATTGGGCAGGGTGGGCCAGGGCTCTGAAGTGGAACCAAGCTTCTCTGTCTCAAGTGCTTAGCTGGCTCAGTTTTGATCACATGCTCACGGTGTAACTGCTCGCCATATGTGGGATCGGGAACACATTTCCCTCCAAGTCAGAAAAGCAATAATCTTGTGCAGTTTTCGCATCCTCTACACTGTGTAGGTGCAGATCACTTTCTAGGATTATCTAATTATAGCTCACTCAATCTTTTCCCTG
This sequence comes from Chelonoidis abingdonii, assembly GCF_003597395.2. Lineage (NCBI taxonomy): Eukaryota > Metazoa > Chordata > Testudines > Testudinidae > Chelonoidis > Chelonoidis abingdonii. Next base: position 194,833,830 of record NC_133771.1, on the reverse strand, counting down.
TCATTGTGGGAGCTTTAGGCACTGATGCACCTCAGCCCCCTATTCTCTGCCTGTAGTACATAATAGTCTAATCTCCTGTGGGCTGTAATGCTTTGGTCTAATTGCAGTTGTTGGGTTTAGTTTGCAGGTGCTAGGTGGTGTTGGTGGCCCATGATGTGCCCGAGGTCAGACTGGATAATATGATGGTCCCTTCTGGCCTTAAACTCTGCGATTCCATGACATTTGGCTGCATTTTGTTCGAATGGGCCCATCTGACTAAGTGATCCAGATTACTCTGAATGACTGTCCTCAACACTATTTACCACTCCGCCACTCTGTGTCATCTGCAAATTTTATCAGCAGTGATTTTATATTTATTTCCAGATCATTGATGAAAATGTTGAATAAAATCAGATCTAGTATCAGTCTCTGCAGAACCCCCTTCGAAACATCCTGATTCAATGATGATTCCATTTTGACAACTGCTTTTTGAGATAATCCATTTAATATGTGATCTACTGAGATCGTATAGTGCTATTTTTTAAATCAGAATGCTGTGCAAACTGCACAATTACCTTTGTCAACCAAACTTGCAATCTCATCAAAGAATTAAATCAGGTTTGTTTGACAAGACCTGCATTCCATAAAGCCATGCTGACTGGCAATATAGACTCATAGACATGAAGGTCAGAAGGGACCATTGTGATCACCTAGTCTGACCTGCTGCACATTGCAGGCCACAGAACTTCTCTCGTCCATTCCTGTAATAGGCCCATAACCTTTGGCTGAGTTACTGATGTCCTCAAATCAGGATTTAAAGTTACAGAGAATTTGCCATTTACACTACAAGTGACCCGTCCCCATGCTGCGAAAAAAACCCAGGGTCTCTGTCAGTCTGATCTGGGGGAAAACTCCATTAATTGTATTCCTAACCCCCACCAGTATCCCCTTCTGAAAATTGTTGGTTAATACATTGATACATATTCTAAAACAGTGGTACTCAATCAGAGGTATGCATACCCTGGGGGGTACACAGCAGTCTTCCAGGAGATACATCAACTCAGCTAGAGTTTTACAACAGGCTACATAAAAAACACTAGAGAAACTAAAGTTTCATACGGACAATGACTTGTTTATACTGCTGTATTTAAATATACACTAAAATGTAAGTACAATGCTTATATTCCAATTGATTTATTTTATAATTATAAGGTAAAAAGTAAACAAATTTTCAGTAATAGTGTGCTATGACACTTTTGTATTTTTAGGTCTGATTTTGTAAGCAAGTAGTTTTTAAGCGAGATGAAACTTGTGGGTATGGAAGACAAATCAGGTTCTTGAAAGGGGTACAATAGTCTGGAAAGGTTGAGAGCCATCTCTCTAAAACAGGTAAAGGTGTTTTAAATAGAGTACCATTACCCATGCCTCTTTACCTGAACTATCCTTTCTGAACAGGTTGTAACCAATGATTAACATTCCAGTCAAATGAATCGTTCCACCACTTTGAGTAATGAAAATTATATAAAATTTCTTTTCATCAATAGGAATTTCCAATTCCTCTTGCTTGTTATCCAGAGTACAATCATCAGTACATAAAGAATTGAAAAAAATCTTCTCTTCACATTCTGTGTCATATTGGTTCAATTTGTTTGCAACACTGAATTTGAGTTTGAATCACCTTTATCTTCTTATCAACCTGCTCTTGTATTATTAGTTTAACATCCTTCTGGCTGTTCAGCTAGTTTCCAACCAAGAAGATCAGTTCCCCTACCTGTGAAATATAGGACATCCCATTCATAAATCACTCTCTGTCACTAGAATGTAGTTCCATAAAACTAAAACCTTCAGCTTCACACCATAATGTAATGGTTCACCTCCAGCATTTTCTGCCTTCTCTCTTCTCTCACATGTGGGACCAGGAGGATCTCAAAAATATCATTTGGACATTTCTATTCTTCAGCTCCTTTCCATAGTCCCTGAAGTCTTCTATAATCTTCAGGCCCAGACCTGAAGAAGAGCTCTGTGTAAGCCAGAAAGTTGGTCCAGTAAAGAATATTACCTCTCCCAGTTAGTCTTCTATAATCTACGTAATTCCAGGCAACATTTGTCCTTGATTCCAGTGAAGATTTGCCAGATGAATTCATAATCTCATCCAATTTTTGGGGTACACCTCATATTTTTGCTCCAGGGAGTCACCACACTGTTCTGTTTCCCTTGTGTCCCTTGCTGAATTCTCTGCCTGCTCTTCTTAGCATGGGGTCACCAAAGGTGATTGTTTGCAAGAATGCCTATCAGGTATGTTCCCTGTAGTTTTCTGTTCCATTCCTCTGGAGACAGGTTGCTCAGCAGTTTACTCACTGAGTACCTGATAATGATTTGCTATTTCTAGACATATTTACTGCCTCCTGTGTCTCTTTACCCTCTTGGTCACAAATTTCCAGTCTATTACCATGTCTCTCATCACCTAAGTTGTCATATTCTGAAGTGTTTGAGTGCTCAAGCTTTCTGAAGGCAAAAACTTGTGAAAAGTGCATCCAATAGAGCAAGTATCTGTCACGAGGAAACCCATGAATAATTTTGAATGACAAATAGGTTTGAGAATTTTGTCATCTGGTTGCAAACAGAAGAAGTTTCTTTGAATAAATGTTTCGTTGGGAATCAATCAACCCTGGTCTAATTTTAACTAGATGTGTCTCACAAAAGAAGACATTGGCCATGCGGGAGACAAACAGTGACAAATCACTCCCCCATGTGAGTTTTCAAATCAGCATAGAAAAAGAAAGTTTAGAAATAATGAAAACAAAATACTTTTGAGTGTGTATAACAGTGAGTGATAGAGTCCAAAATATAAAAGAAGTTACCTAGTATAATTGACATGCCATTTAAACTTCAGTATGCAGGCTATTAAAGCAGTGTAGTTAAAAGCAGTGTAGTTAGTAGAGGAAGCATAAAATACAAATAATTGGCCTGGTCTGGTGCTATCATTTCATTACATTGAAAAATTACTGGGATTGGCTGGGCATGGAGACTGGAACTGAGAACCAGTGGGGCTGAAATCAAGAGATGGGAGTGGAGGAGAGACAGATCTGATGAAAAAACGGAGTGTGGGGACAGAACTTAGGTTTACTGAAACAAGGAACTGGAAGGTGAGGAGAACTGGGAACTGGAAATGGCAGGGCAAAGAGGCTCTGGGGTGTCATTTGGTGAAGTAATGATACTCACAACTACAATTGAGGTCAAAGAAAGCTGTGTTTTTAGCACATAAAGTGCTATATCAAGCTAAGTATACTGAAAAAAATCAGGACCTAAACATCTCAAATTAGGCACCCAAAATTGGTGGATACTTTTGACCTTAAACTTTCTGTGCCTTAATGCCCCATCTGTAAACTGGGGATAACAGTATCCCTTAATCTCTCAGGGGTGTCATAAATATAAAGTTGCACAGGCAATCCTAATTCTGGCATTTCCTACTTCTGAGTGTTTGACTTTGCAATTTCACTAATGGAGAAATGGTTATACAGTTATAAATACTCCAGTGTGAAAGAAGCTTGTGATGCCTATTTCATAGGCAGACAGAGTATTATATATGAAAGACCTAAATTTAATAGGATGTGCCAGGAACAAAAGGGAACAGCTGAGACTTGAATTACTGCAATTCTTAATGTTGCAGATCATTAAAAGAAGAACTAATGAGACAGAATAGCTGTTGGTTGGAGAAACACTGGTTTATCAGTACAGCTTCAGTTAGACCCAGATCTCATACTAGCAAAAGCTGTAGCAAAAGTGAGAATGCAAGAAACAATGAAGAGACAGCAATGTGACTTAGCCACATAGTGTAGACTGCATGAGACAATATTGACACAGTAAAGAGAAAAGACACAAATGTGGCAGGAGTAGTCAGACAAATTTACAACATAAGAACAGTGCACAACTAAAGAGTGGGAGACTAAAGAACCTTAACAGGAGGGAAGCTTGGAAAAGCTGTGGAAGATGTGGCAAGACACCAAGGCACATGTGGTAGTAATAAAAACAACGAGGGGTCCTTGTGGCACCTTAGAGACTAACACATTTATTTGGGCATAAGCTTTCGTGGTCTAGAACCCAATTAATCAGATGCATGAAGTGAAAAATACAGTAGCAGGTATAAATACTTGAAATAAATACATCAAACCCTGCTACAAACCCCATCTATTCAAGGGACACCATCATAGGACCTAACCATCATAGGACACCACCGTATATCACATTGGCAGATGTGCAGGTTCACCTGCACATCTGCCAATGTGATATATGCCATCATGTGCCAGCAATGCCCCTCTGCCATGTACATTGGCCAAACCAGACAGTCTCGATGCAGAAGAATAAATGGACACAAATCTGACGTCAGGAATCACAACATTCAAAAATCAGTAGGAAAACACTTCAATCTCTCTGGTCACTCAGTAACAGACCTAAAAGTAGCAATTCTTCAACAGAAAAACCAGACTCCAACGTGAAGCAGCAGAACAGGAATTAATTTGCAAACTGGATACCATCAGATTAGGTCTGAATAAAGGCTGAGAGTGGTTGGGTCATTACAAAACCTAAATTTAATTTCCCCAATACTAAATTCTCCCTACTGTTACTCATACCTTGTTGTCAACTGTCTATAATGGGCCACTCTCTTACCACTTCAAAAGTTATTTTCCCCCCCTTGGCATCCTGCTGTTAATTGATTTATCTCATTAGACTGACCTCATACTTGGTACAGTTATTCCTGCAAAGTGTCAGTGTAGGCACTGTGCTTGGTTATGTCACTGTAAATGGACTCCAAAAGGTGCCCCACAATCAGGTGCAGCAAGTTGTATGGGCCCGTGGTGCCCAGGCTCCAGCAATATTCAGGGCCCGGGGGCCCAGCTCCACCAATGTTAGGGGCTGAGTCTCTCCCCTAGTTCCACCTGCCACACTTGTGTGACTCCCCTGAGTGTCCCTCAGCCTCCACTTGCTGCCCCCATGTGCCTCCCTGGGGCCCCAGAGCACAGCATCCCTGTCTCTCTTCTGCTGCTCCATGCTGCCTCCCTGCATCAACTGCCATCACAGGGTCCTAATGCCCCTACCCACTACAGCCATGGTAGACTGATTAATGCCCTTCTTCCTCAGACACTTTCATTTTCCACCAGCACAGGGCCTCCCCCCCGCCCGCAGTCACTGTTCCTGCCCCATGCTGGATGAGGAGCAGCCCCGCCCCAACCCCCAGTTAGGCTACAGTGAGGGGCAGCAGCAGGAGAGGAGGTACACATGTTATGACAGCAGCCTCCCTGGCACCCACCAGAGGGGAGGCGAGGGGGCTTCCTGTACCTGAGAGGGGCCCTAGGAGCACGTGCTGTGACAGTGGTGTGAGATAACTGTGGTGCAGGAGGGATGGGGGTGCTCCCATGGAGCTCGCTGCTGTCTGCGGAGAGAGGCCTGGGGGGAATCCTCCTCAATGGCCCATGCCCAGGGGCAGTCTGTCTGTACCCCAAACTCCTCATCCCCAGCCCTGTCCCACTCCAGAGCCTACACCCCTGGCCAAAGCCCTCATCCCCTGCACTCCAACCCTCTATCCCAGCCCTGAGCCCCTCCCACACACCAGACCCCTCATCCCAAGCCCCAACCCACCCCAGAGCTCTCACCCCTGCACCTCAACCTCTGCCCTAGCCCAGAGCCCCCCCCCACCCCAAACCCCTCATCCACAGCCGTCACCCCTGCATCCCAGTCCTCTGGCTGAGCCCCTCCCACAGCCCAAACCCCTCATCACCAGCCCAGAACCTTCACATTTTTTAAAAAAAATACATAGTAAGTCTTTACTTAACATTGTAGTTCCTGAAAAATGCTACTTTAAGTGAAATGATGTTAAGCAAATCCAATTTCCCCATAAGAATTAATGTAAATAGGGGAGTTAGGTTCCAAGGAATTTTTTTTGCCAGACAAAAGACTATACTTTATATATATGTATAGTATAAGTTTTAAACAAACAATTTAATACTATACACAGCAATGGTGATTGTGAAGCTTGGTTGAGGTGGTGAAGTCAGAGGGTGGGATATTTTCAAGTGACTGTCTTACTGCTAAACGATGAACTAGCACTCAGCTGAACTCTCAAGGGTTAACACATTTTTGTTAATGAAGCCTCACAATCTACAAGGCAGCACGAATGGGGCGGGCGGGAGACATCATGGGAGAGAGAGACAGAGACACACACCCTGTGTGTGAGAGAGAGACTTTGAGACAGCAGCTGCTTCCAGCAAGCTCCCTTCATTCTGAGCCCTGTTGTGTCCCTCCCTGCTCTGTGGAGATGTGAGGGGCAGGAACGGGGGAGGGGGATACCCTGACAACAGCATCTCTCTTCCCCCTTCCGCCCCTGCACAGCAAGCATTTAATCTTTTTATTACTGACCTTGGCATAAAAAGTGGGAGTGTGCTAATAAAGTTTGTGGATGGCACAAAGCTGGGAGGTATTCCTAACACAGAGAAGGACCGGGATATCATACAGGAAGATCCGGATGACCTTGTAAACTGGAGTAATAGTAATAGGATGAAATTTAATAGTGAAAAGTGCAAGGTCATGCATTTAGGGATTAAT
>NC_133771.1:194749827-194827226 GCF_003597395.2 Chelonoidis abingdonii | reverse complement strand
TCATGATTTGGGGTAATAAGTAACGAGAAATTTTTAGTCTATAAATTGGGGACACATCAGCTAGAAGTATGGAGGAGGACAAGGACCTCGGAATATTGGTTGATCAAGGATGACTATAAGCTCGCAATGTTGTTCTATGGCCGTAAAGTAATCGCAGTTTTCTTTAGTAGCATCAGCGCGAGGTATTATCTCAGGCAAAAGATAAGGAAGGCTTTTGGTTAGTACCTTATTTACATAGGCATGGGGTGAGACTTCATTGGATTCTGTGTGCACAGTGTTCTTGGTTTCCTAATGTTTTAGAATGGTGAATTCACTGAACAGGTACAGAGAGGGACTAGGATTGGTTCTGAGGAATGGTGAAACCTGTCTTATGAAAAAGGAGGACTCAAGGCTTGGTTGTTTACTAGCCTAACCAAAAGAAGTTTTGAGGGAGTTACGGATTAGCGCTTTATATTATCAGAAGGGAAAATATTTAGGGAGGGAGGGGAGGATGAGGAGAGTTGCCTCCAGATTATGGGAATGACAGTGAGGAATCTACGAGGTGGCACAGCTGAGTACTAGAATATATTTTAAGTTTCAAGTACAGTAATGTGGAACAAGACAATGGATTATAAACTGACCACTAGGAAGTTTAGGACGTTTGAATTAGATGAGGTTTCTAACCATTAGAGAGTTTTGAAGTATCTGAAGCAGCTTCCAAGTGGATAGAGGGGTGCTCAAAGATCATGATCGGGCTTTTTAAGACTAAGCCGTGATTAAGTTGATAAGTTTATGGAGGGGATGGTATGATGGGATAGCCTAATTTTGGCAATTAATCTGGCAATTGATCTTTGATTATCAGCAGGTAAGTATGCCCAGTGGTCTGTGATGGGACGTTAGATGGGACGGGATCTGAGTTACTACAGAAAATTCTTTCCTGTGTGCTGGCTGGTGAGTCTTTCCCCCCACGTGCTCAGGGTTTAACTGATCGCTATATTTGGGAAGCAATTTTCCTCCAGGGCAGTTTGGCAGAGGCCCTGGAGGTTTTTTGCCTTCCTCTGCAGCATGGGGCATGGGTCACTTGCTGGAGGATTCTCTGATGCTTGAGGTCTTCAAACCACAATCTGAGGGCTTCAATAACTCAGACATAGGTTAGAAGTTTGTTACAGAAGTGGATGGGTGAGATTCTGTGGCCTGCTTTGTGCAGAAGGTCAGACTAGATGATCATAACGGTCCCTTCTGACCTTAAAGTCTATGAGACTATGAGCAGGAGGTTCACGGGAGCAGCTCCAAACCAGAGAGGAGGAGCAGCACAGGGCAGTGTGGGGAGGGACACCTGAATTGCCCAGCAATTGATAGTCTGCTGGGCAGCAGCCGCACTGGGAACTTAGGGGAGCTGATGGCGGGGCCATCAGCTCACCATGGTTCCAAGCCCCCACCACTAGCGCTCCAATGGGCTGCTCTATCTGCAATCAGTGGACAAAGCAGGCAGCTGCCAAACAACACTATAAGGGAGCATAGCGCAACTTTAAACAAGCATGTTCTCTAATTCAGAGGTTCTCAAACTGTGGTCCGTGAACCACCAGTGGTCCACAAGCTCCATTCAGGTGGTCCGCAGATAGTTTCTTCTAAGGTTGACTCCTGGGTGGCCACACATGAGAGATTGAAGAGCCACCCACCTAATTAGTGGAGCCGCACAAACATATAGAACTGTTCAGAACTTGGCAGAAACTCTCAGAATCTACTTAGTGGACTTTTCTGGAGAAATCGGGTTCATCTTCAATATTTCCCAAAACAATGAAGAGAGTATCCAGGAACTATGGGTACTCTGTCAGGAAGTGAGGCCTCTCCACAGGGAATTCCACATGGAAATTCAACACTAGTAAGACCATAATCTGGAAGATAGATCAGACCCCCCGAAAAGACTTGATCTTTTGAATATTGCTCAGGACTATTTAAATGCAGTTGATAAGGAGACACAGAAATGGAATTTGTAGTTTATGTTGAACGTGTGTATGTGCGCACACACACACACATTGATTTATAATTTAAGTTTTAATTTTAAGGTAATATGGAGTGGTTATAGATCTCCTTGTCCTCCACAGTTACCAGAGAAGATCAGGATGTGTTGCATCAGGGAGATTAATAAAAAGGAAACTTCCCACTTAGGGAGTTCTTTAGCAGTTACTTAAAGCAGGCTCCTTGTGTCTATGTCCTCACACTACAAGAATGTTCTTTTAATGTAATCTTTATGTGTAATTATTATTATTGACACCAATAAGATTTTACCACCATTTATTCTTTTATTGCTGCAGAGCCAATACAGCTCTGCAAGAATGAGCTGGGGTCTCTTCTGGCTTGCACATGATCAACAGAATTGTTAACTGAGGGTATGGCTACACTTCAAACTTCAAAGCACTGCCGCAGCAGCACTGCCACAGCAGCGCTTTGAAGTGCGAGTGTGGTTGCAGCGCCAGCGCTGGGAGAGAGCTCTCCCAGCACTGCATGTACTCCACATCCTCTACGGGTGTAGCTTGCAGCACTGGGAGCCGCACTCCCAGCGCTGCGGCACTGTTTACACTGAGGCTTTACAGCACTGTATCTTGCAGCGCTCAGGTGGGTGTTTTTTCACACCCCTGAGAGCGAAATTTGCAGTGCTGTAAAGCGCCAGTGTAGCCATGGCCTAAGTGTCTCATATGCAGAGTCTTTATTGCTGGCAATGATATACAAGCTAGAAATATCACAGCTTTGCTTTCAGATGTCAGGCTGAGTTTGCAGAAGTGGCAGTTAGAAAATCATCCATTTCTTTAGAAGAACTCAGAGAGAGAGAATACCAACTGCAAAATGCAATTTTTAGAGAGCTACTCTTCATGGGGTTACTTTTCAAAGAAGAACTATTTGTTTTGCTTTTCAAGGGCCAGATCCTCAGCTGATGTAAATCAAGGTAGGTCCATTGACTTCAGTGGTACTATGCTGATTTACACCAGCTGAAATGCCTAAATAGGAATGACAATAATAATGCATTTTTATATTGCCTTCTTTCCGAAGGTCTCACCCAGGTTTTACAAAGGTATTAGCTTTTATCTTTTTTTTTTGTTGTTGTTATCAGATGGGGGAAGTGAGGCATAGAGGGATTAAGTGACTTCAAGCTCTCACAGCAAGTCTCTTTCTCTTTCTGCCTAGCTTATTACAGAGGCTACTATGCTGTATTAGTCATGACATAATATTTAGAGAATTTATGTACAGCATTGAATGACATGAAGTATTTTGACATGGATGTTGTGCAGCTCATTTTCGAGTTTCAGCTTTAGCTGACTTTCCTGAATTTAATGCACAATGCAGCAGCTTTGTATGTGAATTGTGCCATGCTTGATGTTTTGCACACCTTCATTCCCCAAGTGGCAGGTTCAGCTGAAGAAATTATTCAGTATCTTACACAATTAGCTCTGAATGTTTCAATCTGGGTGATTGAAAGTGTGTGTACAAATCATTCTGCATTCCTCAGGAAGAGCTCTGATTGTAAGTTAATGGCTTTGGATCTGCCTCCCACATTTAGAACTATTCATCTTCATTGCTAAATGATAAGGGTAATACCTGTGTCCTGAAAGATAAAACATCCTTCACACGTACAATGCAAATCAAGTCCATTTGTACATACAAGCTTGTTCTAACCTAGTTTCTTTAGGCAGCTCAGCAACAAATGGTCTTTCATTAATAAAAGAATAATATAACAACACATGATTTCAGTTAGCTGCTTGCAGGTGTGACCACATTTGTAGGTTTTGCTATTTAATTTGTTCAGAGAACACCTGCATTTGGGTCATATGTCTGGGTGACCCAAAAAGAGAGTACCAAAAAGAACATACCACTGAAAGTCTTCAGGTCCTTCTGTACATTTATGAACATAACTCCTCAATAGTTGCTCCCCAGATAGTAAGTATAAAACCAGCTATCTCCCTTCTCCTGGTTTTGTTCCTTTCCTTCAGGTTTTGTTCTCCCACAGATTCAGTCACTTGAACTGATCCTTTATGGAAGTAAGCATATACTTGAGTAAGCTGACAAAAAAGTGATAAGCAAAGTAAATGGAACAACAGGATGAAGCTTACATTGTGTGGGTGACAGATTGCCCAGAAACATCAGCTAGAACAATATGTTGCAACTATATTTATTCTGTCAGAGTGCTGAATACAGAATGCTAGTGAATTCTAAAATATAAATAATTCAGTTTGATCTTTGTCTCTCCTTTCTAGGTGATGGGAAATGAATTGCAGAAGGACTAGTTCCTGAAGTAAGTTTAGAACATTAACACAGCTGCGCTTGGTCTTTCACTGTAAAATTATAGCAGGAGTTGCACCTCAGATGGCTTTATATTTGCATTTATATTAAATATTTATTGTTCCTCTTTCTGCAGGAAACCATTATTTAGTAGACATACTTTCTTTTCTTTTCTTTTCCATTCCAGTTTACATGTACTAGCCCTGGAAATAAATGTACTCTGCTATAAAGAATCTTAATCTCCAAGGTTACTCAAGCATTTTATTTCCTGAGGTTTCATCCAATTATCATTTGTTTTAAAACAAAAATAGAGCTAGGAGAAGCAGGGGGAAGCATTAAATGTTAGTGCAAAACAGCAAAATTCGTAAGATTGCTATGAACATATGGTGCTATCCATCTAAGCATCTGAAAGTGCTGAATATATATTAACACATGTAGCGTCTCGATACCTGTCTGAGTTAGGTGCTGTTAATCCCATTTTACAGATAAGAAAACTAAATCACAGAGAGATGGGGAGGTGATTCCACTTTCACTTATACTAATTCTGTACCAGTATAAAGCTTCATTCTCTTCTGTGGAATCACTCCAGTGTAAATGACTGGCAAATTAGGCTGGAAGGCCTGAGTTTTCAAAAGTGCTAAGCAGCCACAATATAAGCTAGTTTTTCCAGAAGAGCTCAGATTTCATTTACAAAGTAACAAAATATTCAATAAAATAAGTGGCCAGATTGTCCAAAGAATTCTACACATTGGTGGTAGGCATCACAAAAGGAGCTGTTGGGTCCTGAGCACTTTCGAAAGTGCTCCTTTTTGGCATCCAAGACAAGACACTCTCAGAGATGCTCATGGTAAATCCTAACAATGATTTACAAGACATCATATAGAGAAAAATTCCTCTCTGAATGTCTGTGGGTAGCAACACACTGCTGCTTCCTATGACTTGTGCCCTAGGTCACAATCTGTGACTCCAGAATTGCCATACTAAGATTTGCAGAACAAACCAAGCTAGACAAATGTCGTTCACAACAGAGCAAAATCAAGCTAGCCACTGAGAAAACTCGCTTAAATAATGCACCTCTCTATATTAGCAGAAGAAAATACTGTAATAAAATCTCAGTCTCAGTTCCTCTCTAACAGTCAATATGAAGTTGTCATTCATGTTAACATGGTTATTGACTCCTAGCTCATTTTGCCAGTGTGGTGAAATAGCATTCTGCATCTATCAATCTGTTACATCTCAGAGTAATCACAACCACTTCTTAGGTGCTCTGCCAAGAAGTGTCCCAGCAAAGGGGCTGATTATGTAGTTAGAGCCAGGCTCTGCTTTCCTTACTTCTGTTGAGTAATAATCAGTGGGGCTCCTCATGAAGTAGGGCACTATTCAGTGTGAGTGCGGATGGCAGAATTTGGCTCCAAATGGATAATAATACTTATCTGGCAGTTATTACTGATAAACGGCGAGTCATTTGACAATAGATTAATATAACACTATTACAATAACTTTTCTGATTTTTCCACCTGTTCTCTTTCCTGTGTGCCCAGGTTTGTATACAGCTTGGACAAAGAGTACTTTTGTCATTTGGTTTGAGCAGCTAACTAAAGCTTTGCTGCAGCCATAGTTTGCCCAGCACAACTGGAAGTAACAGGGCTAATTCTACAGGAGCTCTGTGTGCAGAGCAGTCATAGGACTGAGACCAAAATTAATGACCAACACTAAAAAGCAGAGACTGGAAAGCACTAAGAAGCATGGGAAAAAGCCAGGAATAGACAATATGGAAGATTACAGTGGAGATGGCCAGGAATATTGTAATGTGAAGAGGGGCAGGTGAGAGACTGGCAAGACTTGCAGGGCTGCATTGGAGATTAAAGTGAATCATTTGTGTGGTAACTACAGTAATAAATCTGGTAAGTGAGAGGCAATATCCTGCAGCTGCATAATCTCCTACAGCCTTATTTGCCTTATGTCACCACAATGAGTACAGGTCACCTGCTTTGGAAGTAACAAATCCAAAGATCCAGTGCAATTTATATCACAGATTTAATCACAAATGTAAACCCAAATACATTTCCTAAAGATAATGAATTCTGAAAAGGGGGCTGTATGTTGTGTTGCTAGTAGACTTCTCAGCTAGATGTACCCCATATACTCATTAAATTGCAGTAAGTGTTCTTTTCAAGCCCAGTGATATTTTAACTGCCCTATTAAATCTAAATTAAGTGTTTTTTAGACATTTATACTGCTACCACTTGCTCCATCAGGGATTAAGTAAAAAAGCAGCTTTAAAGGAAATCAGGAGTTACCCTATGGTCTGTTTTATAAAGATCTTGAAAAGCCAACTCCCTGTGGGATATCACCACAGGGGTTCCTAGGCATTGGTATGTGAGTGTTATCACTGTTTAAAAGGATGGACTAACTGAATGGGAGCTGTAAACGATTGTGTCCTTCAAGTGATTGTGGCAAACAAGGCTGGCACTGTGAATGATTGATTTAGTGGCAAGGGCACTGGGCTAGGAGACGATTCAGTTGGGTTCTAAGCTTTGTTCTGCCACTCACCTCTTCTGTGATCTTGAGCAAGACATTGCATGTCTCAGTGCCTCATTTTTCCCTCCTAGCCTTTCTTTGTCTTGTCTATTCAGATTGTAAACTCTTCAGGGCAAAGGTCCACACACTATTCAGCTGAACTAGGGCAGACGTTTGTGTTCTCCTCATAAATTCCATGTGAAGAACTGAACAAATGCTTAGCATTTACTCCTCCACATTGTTTCAGCCAAAAGTCAGGCACAAGTTGGCTTCATTCATGTTTTGTTATGTATTTGGCTTGTTTGATGCATGCTTTCATGAGCAGTGAAAGAGTTAACAATATTAACATTTTAAATGATTACAACTGGGCATCTGAGTTAATTTATTGAGGTGTATGAGTTGTCACTGCATTGTTTATAGTTTGTTTCATAGGTCAGATTTTCTTGACAATTAATGGAAGCTGAGATACTGAAATCCGTAACTGCAGGTTGAGAGAAGTGCCAGTAGGCTGTACTGCCACTCACTTGCTCACATTAAGACCCGTGTCGTGTGCTAGTGTGGGTTTCTGTTTGGATGCCTGTACAGATGATATGACATTGTATATTTCTGTTCCCTTGCCGAATCAGTGCAAATCAGATTCTTGTGCAAATATTAGTGATACAAACAGGAAAATTGTTATCTACAAACATTTATTTACTATTCACTTACAATTACTTGTTTGAAAGATTCCAGCCATTAAACATATACACTTGGGATACTGAATGAAAATAATCAAGGAAAGTAGCTTCATGATTAAACAAGTGTTAACAAATAGTTTTGTGCAGTATTGGCCAAGCTCTAGCAGTGGGTATGAATTATTCAGATTCTCCATAACAAAGTGTACAGGCTAAATAGCGGCTGTAGGATAATTTGGAAATAAAGAGTGTCTCCTCTAGCTTCCTAATTAAGAAGGTCTATCATTTATACTTTGGAAGAGTTTTTCCAATATTTTCAATATTTAATAAGAGAATCTTTGAAATTATTTAAGAGCTTTAAATCACTCAAGAAATCTTGACCTTTAATACTTAAATACCAGTTGATTTATTTTTCTATTTATAATGCTCTAGGCAATAAATTTAATGCCAATACAGTTATTTAATATTCACAAAGGGTTGTAGCTTCAAAGATGTTTCACATCACTCCATATTCTTGATTTTAATGGAAATTCTTAACTCAGACATTTTATTCAAAGCCCAGCACTCAGGGCCCATAAAATGCATTGTACACCAAGGTAGATCTTAAGATGTTTGCAGGTGATCAAGAGACAACCCTGTGGGTCCTGTTCACTGAAGTGTGGAATGCACTGCTCTGCATAGGGCTAGAATAAGGCCTATCTAATCCTCCAGTTCCATATTATAGTCCTCAAAATAGGGTGAGATTGAAGTAGCATTTGGGCCTTGGGCTTACTCTACACCAACTGAATTTCACTTTAAGATAAATACCACCTTGGGTGAATTTCTAGAAAATAGTTACTTTGTATAATAACTTGAAGTTCACAAGAAGCAAATATTCCTTCAGTTGTTCTCTATGTAGTTGATGGCTACCTGGTCTTACATTGAAGAAATGCTTCTGAAAGACTTTATTCACTATATTTCCTTTGTGCATTTTAAATTGGAGTTATGAAAGAACTAAAGCACTTGCAAACACATTTGTGTTTTCCTTTCCTTTCTTTTTCTGTTTTTCTAGGAACTTGTATGATAGTGAGTCTTGACACGCCAAGATGAATCTGTATAGGCAACCAAAAAGCTAAATTCCCCCAAAGAGTGTTACTTACAACAGAGTGCTAAAACTCAATCATTCTCTCTTAGCTTATATCTCTCAAAAGGCCATAGTGTCCCAGTCCACATAAGTATTGCTTGTCAAAATACAAAATTTTTTGTGGATATGGCACTGCATTGTTGAATCCCCCTTAAACTAAAGGGGAGCAGTGGCAGGGAACAGGCTGGGATCATAGCCAAGTATAGTAAAACATATGTATGCTGGAGGAACTCAAGAAATGACATCAGACACCCTGAGGATTTTCTACCATACCCAAGAATCTGCTGCCCTGGCAGTTTAAGATATGTAACCCATATTCTTTCACTGCAGTAAAGTAGAACCTCAGAGTTATAGAAATGGAGATTGTTCATAACTCTGAACAAAATGTTGTTTCAAAAGTTTTCAACTGAACATTGACTTAATACAGCTTTGAAACTTGACTATGCAGAAGAAAAATGCTGCTTTTAACCATCTTAATTTAAATGAAACAAGCACAGAAACAGTTTCCTTACCTGGTCAAATCATTTTTATTAAACTTACCCTTTTTTTAGTAGTTAATGTTTAACACAGTACCGTACTGACCCTTTTTTTTTGTCTCTGCTGCTGCCTCATTTTGCACTTCTGGTTCCAAATGAGGTGTGTGGTTGATGGGTCCGTTCATAACTCTGCTGATCATAACTCTGAGGTTCTATTGTATGTAGTGGTATAAATAGGCTAATAAACAGTGGGTAGGACACATAGCTTCCTGTTTTGTTTTGAGGCACTGTGTGCCTGCAGAATTGCCGACTGGAGTAACTGCTGGATGGAACAGAACCATCCAGAAATTGGGTGTGCTTGTCACAAGGCATGCTTATTAGCTGTTTGAAGCCATGTAAGTGATTTCTGTTGTGGGCAAGCTTCCTGACAGGACGGCGATAGTCACTCTCTGAGAATGGAATCAGTAGGAATTCAAGGAGAGGGAGGAAGTTTATAAATAGGAGGAATGGGTGCCAAACTGGAAACTCAGTGGAACAGTGCAAGAATGAGAAGGATTTGCTGTAAAGAACTGTGTTCCAGGGACTTTACCAGTTATGTTGGATTTAGACTGCAGGCTCCCTCATCCCACTGAAAGAAGAAAATGACTAGAATTGCTGCAGGCTGTGTAAACTGCAACCTGACATTGCAGAGACTCAGGAAAGTTTTAAGGAGACTCTGGGATTGTCACTTGTTCCCCAAATTAAAGGCACTGGTATGCCTATCAAAGGATTTGGGCACCATTCCATAGAGATAAGAAGGGGAAACCTTCCAAGAGAAGAGTCTAAGAGAATCTATGCATGTGCATAATATATTTTGAATTTGTGGTAGTAACCAGAACTAAAACTTGAGGGAAAACCCCTGGAAGTATTATTTTCAAACAGTTGTTGTTGACAATATTCACAATCATTTCATGAACTAGAAATAAACTGTTAGCTTTAGTAATGTTTTTGCTTTTAGACATTGTGTCACTTCTGTTCTTTCAGAGATTTAACTCTTACGATATGGAGAGAGATCAAAGTCCTGAGAAGATTAAACTCTAGTCTATACCCTAGCAGAAAGCTAAGGTGAGGTGCAGGAAAAGGGGAAGGAAATATTATATCTAACATTATTAGCTTAGTGCTTTAATTGTGATGCCTGTAAGAAGTCTCCAAAGAAATGCAGAAGAGAAGAAAAGGGTTCATTCTGAAAGTGCAGAATGCAATCCAGAATTAGAAATTTTGATGTATACATTGCAGTGTGATGTACATTGGGAAATATACTGTATCCATACTCTTTTTTTGGTTTCTGGTACTTGGGCCCATAAATTGGGTGCTAGTGTCTGACCTCTCCTCTCACTAGTCCTACACAACCAAACTCTAGTCCAAATATTTCTGCTTCTTCCTCCACCACACCTCTATGATCTGACTTTTTCTTTTTTTCCCACGCTTAAAACACTAAATAAGCCCCTCATGGTCTCCATTCTTGACTACTGTCACGGAGTGTAGGGGAGTCCGGCCCTGCACCCCTCTTCCTGGACCCCGCAGTGACTTTTAGCCAGCCAGTAAAACAGAAGGTTTATTGGACAACAGGAACACTGGTTACAGCAGAGCTTGCAGGCACACTCAGGACCCCTCCATCGAGTCCTTCTGGGCTTTCAGGGTGCTTGGATCCTAGCTAGGATACCCTGAATTCGCCCACCACATAGCCCACCAAACTGAAAACTAATTCCCGTCCTGCCAGCCCGTTCTATTTTTCCCCTCCCAAGCCAGTCGTGTTGAGCCTCCCGCCCCCCCCGCTTACCTAGCGTCAGGTTACAGGCTACTGGTATGTCCATCCTCGAAAGTCCTCCCCTGCTCTCCCATGTCCGCACACAAGATCAGCCCCGTACTCCATCACAACTACTGCGGCAGCTTTCTTTCTGCTCTTCCTGACCTCTGTTAAACCCTAAGCTCACCCTACCTTTGTTGCATTCAAATGCTGTTACTTGGTGATCAATCATATTCTGAGCCATCAGTCGGTGCCCTGACCTGAGTCTTTGCTACTGGTGTAGCAATAATGATGATGATGGATTATAATAGGATTGTTGTTTTAACAGACTTAGTAAATCTTACATAATCTCATCTAAGATGGAAAATTCTAAGGAATTTAACTGCAATACTTTCTGAAAAGTGGCGCGTCAAAATTGGCACAAACTGCCCTCTTAAGGTGTATTCAGAATCCGTGTTGTGCTTATGTATAGTGACAAACAATAACTTCTCTGTTCTCTGGGACAAGCTACTGGGCACTAGTGGGGTGTAAAATAAACTTTATTAAGAAAGTGCAAAAACGGAAAATTCAATAGTGAGGGGTAGGGTTGTTAAAGTAGACAATTGGGAGGGGTTTCTTGGTAGTAAGTTAAGGCGGGTTCAAGTAGTGGGGTAACAACAGAGTTGTACCAGATTAACGACTGAAGTAACGAAGCTGTAGAGCAGGTAGCTACAATTTCTATGTAAGGATGTGTCATAGCAAGCATATAGCCAACTAACAGTGTATGGGGTAAGAATGTGTCTGACAGTAAGTGTAAGATGTAATATGTTGAGGTAGTTAAGAGAAAAAGGGTAACCATGGGGTTTTTATACTAGACTTCAGTAATCTTGGGGCAGTGGAAGGACAGACTTAAACCAGCAATTATACATTGAATATTCTAGTCAAAGATCTATCTATGGATTCTAACTTGAACAAGACTACATCAAATTAGCCAAGTAGACAGAACACAATAGCATAGAACAATTTTTTTAAACCTACGTTACAGAGCACAATAACAAACAATTCTCTACACCTATAATTAACCACAGTTAGGCAAAAGAAATTAGCAACTTATCTAGACTAGGAACCTGATTCTAGATAGGTGCAGCTTACGATTGACCGATTTTTGAATTTGGGAGTGGAAAGGCAGTTCAGAGGTGGAGAGTGTGTGTGTTCTCCAGAGTACATGCCCGGGGGGCGTTTAACTAGGTGGGGTGGCTGCAGCAGTGAGGGCGGCTGCAGCTGGCAGCCAGGATACAGCCAGGGAATGCAAGCTGTAGCAAGCGGCACAGGCGTTATTTTAGGCAGCAAAAGGAGCTGGGGAGCACAGAAACAGAGTAATGGAACACTACCAAGGGTTAGCTTGGGTCTGTCTGCTTGGGAAAAGGGCCACGAGGACAGGGGAGCCTGCAAGAGAGAGAGCTCTTACAATCCCAGGGACAGGCAGCAAACGTAGATACAGGAACGCTGTAGCATGGGAGGATGGAGAGAGGACTCGTTCCGCTTTGCAGTAATCGGAGATCCAGGCACAAATTTCGTTGTGTGGAGTAGAGAAGCTTAAAAACGGGGTAATGCTCAAAAACAAACGAGAGCAGAGAGAGGCCCCAAAGGACCCCTACTGGGGATCAGCAAGTGGCAAAGCAGGACCATTCTCCGAGGTCTGATCAGAAAATGTCTGGTTTAAAGGCAAACTAGGTCGAGTATTTCCCCCACAGTACTTTTGATTGGTTCCTCTTGATACGGGGAGAGAGAGCAGGGAAAGGCTGCGTGGAGCATAGGCTCCTGGCATGTTCTGAGCCAAGGTATGATATATGCTAATAGTTGCCACTCAGTCTTGCCATTTTTGGGCACGGCCCCTAACAGACCAGCGGTCTGAACAAAGGACTAAACAAGAACAAAACCCTCTGGGCAGTGGCTCCAGTTAATCTGTACAAGCCATCCCTATGAATAGGGCTGTGACTTTAGTTAGCACAATGGCCGGGAGGGGCAGCCACCCAGGACAAACAGAAAGGAGAAGGGAAAGAGGAATGCTAGCAGGGGACAGCTGTAACAGACAGTTAGCACTGCAGATCCCACACAATGGAGCTTTGGGGTGCAACTGGTGATGAGAGGTTTGGGGTGTGGGAGGGTTTTGGGCAGAGGGTTGGGGTACACGGGTGAAAGCTGTGGGGTGGGGTCAGGGCTGAGGGGTTCATGGTGCAGGAGAGGGCTCAGGGCTAGGGCAGAGGGTTGGGATGGGGGGTGAGAGCTCTAGCTGGGGATGTGGACTATGGGGCACGGTGGGGCCAAGGATGAGGAGTTTGGGGTGCAGGCAGGCTGCCCCAGGGCTGGGGCCAGAGAGGAGGACTCGCTTCAACCCTCTCCCCACTGGCAAGAGTGATCTCCTAGGGCCCCTCTCAGGTCCAGGGAGCCCCCTCACCTCCCTTCTGATAGGTGCCGGGGGGGCTGCCATCACATGTGTACCTCCTCCCCTGCTGCTGCCCCTCATTGTAGCCTCACTGGTGGGTAGGAGTGGTGACTGCGGGTGGGGGGCCCCCTGTGCTGGTGAAGGACCCTGCCAGAAAAGGGAAGGTCCCATCCGTTCGAGGCAGAAGGGCAGAGTCATGGTCATCCTGGGGCAGCCTGCCCTGGCACTAGTGGTTGGGAAGGCGCTAGGACACTGCACAGGCAGTTGATGACAGAAGCCGACAGAGCAGAGCGCAGCGCGGAGCTGCAGTGGGCAGCCACCCACTACCAAGGGCGCAGGCAGGGACGCTCGGGGGTGGCATGCGGGAGTGGCAGGCAGGGCCGGGAGAGAGACCTGGCTTCGAACATTGGTGGAGCCTGGCCCAGGCTCTGAATTTTGCTGGAGCATGGGCACCACAGGCCCATATAAATCTCCGCCCCTGCATGAGCTGATGATCTAGTATCATCAATAAAACTGTTCACTAAGTTTGAATCAGTTTCATCTGTGCATTCCTATTAAAAGCTACGGAGCTTCACAGCTATCGAGGACATAATTTGGAGACAATGGGTTTGCAAAGGCTTAATTTGTCCTGCAGATGTTAAATCACTGATGAACATGGATGAGCAGAAAAGAATCAGTCTTGAGCTTCAGAATCCAGATTAGCTTTGCAAGGCTGTTTTAGGACATGTGATATAGAAGTCACTGAGTGACAGATATGGGTTCACACACAACCATTTTTACATAAACACTTGTCAAAGTAGAACTGCATTTTGATGTAACTAATAATCTTGGTTGAGGTATGCACACTTAGATTTATTTTTAAATCATGTTCTGAATGAGAGAGAGAGGGGATTTCACCAAATCTAGGAAATCATATCTCTCTAAACTGAACTTTTTTGTATTTTGAAATGCTTTGTCCATTGAAGAAGAATATTATTGACTAGTTGTGTATGTATAATAGTGTGTTTAAAGTACATATTAGCTTAGAGTAACAAGCTTACCAAATTAATAACAATGTATTTGTGATCCTTGAGAAATTCAGGAGCTCACAACTCTTCTGAACAGCAGCTGTAAAAAGATCCTTATTTAACATATCCATCAAAGGAAGATCACTGGTCAATGAGATTTAAAAAAAATTAATAATGCAAGGAACTTTTTCATGTGTATGGTTGCACATATTAAGTTACTTTGAAACTTATTCAATGACTTACTGAGAGAAGCAACATAAACAAATGGCTGATGAATTGTCAAATATAAGAAAAAGATTAAAACATCAGAGAAATGGTGCTATCTGATCAGCAGTTGGATGCATTAAACTTTAATGACCTTGAGAAAGGCAACTGCCTCATCTTTGATTAACAAAGTATTGTACTTGAAATGATCATCAAGCATATATAATGGCATAATAAAAGAAAAGAACAATTATTTTGTTTCTAGATCACTGAAGTATGTTCTTTGTCATGTTTGTGCATTAATTGAATAATGCAAGACTTAGCTTGTTTTGTAGTGGAAAGGGAGGACATCTGTCAGATACGGTCATTTATCTTATGCTTCAGAGACATTTGCCACTTAGCTCTCGTTCCTAGAATTTCTTGGAGCAGGCAGCCTTTTGTGCAGTGTATTGTTTAAAAAAATCAATAATGTATCTAAAGTTACCAAAGAGGCAAATGGATCTTAAAGTTTGAGTTTCACTGAAGCTTCCTGGACTGAAATTGCTACAAGTGAAATAGGTATCATTGCATTTGTTGATTCTAGGAAAAAGAGTATTTCTGAATGTAATGGGGTTTCTATACTCCACATGCCCAAGCGCCAAGGGAGGGGTTAATGTGGACACTGAGAAGGTTCAACTGGAACAGATTATAATTCTGTACTTTCTTCTTAAAATCAAGCAGTCTGTTTAGGAGAGGGATGTTCTCCTTCAGAAAGATTTTTGACATGGACACCCAGCTGGAGTTATAAGCCTGTTTGGAAATTATCCTTGTGGCCTATGAAGAAAGTAATTTGGTTAATGCTAGAACAAATCAGAGTGACTGACTAATTATGGCCTTTCTGAAAACTGATGTTTGTTTAAATTGGACTTGAGGGAACCCATTTGTTAAACATTTTATTGGCATGAACTACTGATGTATTCCATTTTTTACCCAGTCTCATTTAATCTTTGCCTCCTGAAGAGGTTTTGTTTTTCACTTAAGTCCTTCCTCACACCGGGTTGCCATAAGCCCTTCAAGTTCCAGATCTTTGCCTTTGTTTCTCTGCTCTTCCAGACCCACCCCCAGTCAATGCCACAAGTATGGAATCCAGTGATAATAGCTTGACCAGCCCTCAGCTATGATATGGTTTAGAATAGGTCAGTATATCAACCTAAATTTAGGGCTCATACTCACTCCCTATAAAAGAAAGCAATCTTGCTATTTGTCTGCATATCTTCATGCCAAAGATCTAGCCTGGGGAATTCTGAAATTTCTTCCCTATTATTAAGAACTATTTATACATGTAATGACATAGGTGTCATGAGAATGTCTTAGCTTCACCCGACTCCAGGCTTTTCCAGTTCCTGCCTTTTGGATTGAACTTTGTGCTCCTCACATTTTTGCCTTGTAAGCTGTTCCAAGTATCTCCTATCTCTTAGTAATTCTGTTTTACAGGAGATTAATCTTCCATTCTGGTTTCTACCTCCTAAGATTACCCTAGAAACTACGAAGTTTCATATGCTGTTTTCCAATCCAGCTCAAAACTGAATCCAAGGTTTGTGAACCTTAACAAAGCTGCTCTGAGCTTTGGGTTTGTAATGAAACATTAAACCAAGTGCTATTCACCTGACTGTAAATTGTTTTATTAAACTGCCACACAGCTCTACTCCTAGGCACTTTCATTAATCTTTTTTCCATCTTTCCCTGGCCACTCAGATCTCTTCCTTGCCCATTTATTTTATCATAATTCATACTCCACAGCTGTTCAATTTACTACAGATCCTCAGCTGGTGTAAATCAGCATAAATCTACTGATGTCAATGGATTGTTTTACACCAGCTGAAGATCAGGTTTACTAAATCCAGAGATCAGATCAGGACTAGAAAATGGGTTTCAGCTTGGCTAAGTGTATTGTCATGAGGCTCAGTGCAAAAATAAGACCAAGAGAATGTATAATAAATTAAAGTAGCACATTCTACATCATAGGAAAGATAATATACACAAGAGTGATCATTCACAAAGCCATCATCACAATATATTCTTTATTATGACATTTAATTGGTAATTTATAGCACATTATTATAATACCAAGCTGTGCACCATATTCTTGTTTATGTCTTTACATTGACATGGTGAATATTAGTAAAATATTAGTGGTAGATTTTTTGGAAGGTACACCTAAATGATGCATTAGGTATAGGATCTTTCATTTGCTATTGTTCATTCAAATAAGTCTATATTTATGGTGAATGAGTCAAATAAGATACATTGTTCAAAGAATCTTTAGGCAGTCTGATACATGTATAAATCTTTATACTTTTTTAGTAATATGAATAATTTGTGCATCCTATTATGTATAACGATTCCTGCTTTCTCCATTTATAACTACATTTAAGAAAACCTATTTGAACATCAGCTTAGACTCTTCATGCTTGCCCTTTGGTCAAGGAGAATACACAGGGAACTGTATGACTTCTAACATGCATTTAAGACGGGTCATCACACTATTTCTACACGTCATCTGACTTTGAAATCTTGCATATGTGAGCCAAAGGGTCAAATTCATCTCTCACATCTGATGAAATGAAGGATGAAATTGGCCCTAACGTGTCTAATACATGATGATAACAGTAGCTGAATGAAGGTGTTCCATACAATAATACAATTCAGGTACTTCCAAACATATTTTTATTTTTCCACCTCTGCTCCATCAGTGACCCACCAACAAATGAGAAGAGCTTAGAAGGAATTTCGTCTTCCCTCTTCCACACTCAAAAATTTGGCTGAACTGAACTATATCTTCTACCTTTCCTTTGGACTTTTCATCAGGGAAACCCCAAAGAACTAGTTTGCTCTTTGAAGGGGTAGGGCATTCATTATGTTTACTTTTCTATTTTACAGTAATGATAGGCTACAGTTGTTTGATTTCCATTTAGACCCTTCAGAGTCTTCTCCTATTCTGGCCAGCATTTCATAACCAGTAGTGGTGGAATAATAAACATGTCTGACTTTCAGTAGGTCCTTTGTATGATGAACTCCTTTCTACAGCTTAAATAGCATGTATATATCTCCTTCATTGAAAGGAGTATGTATTTTCACTCACACTTCTTTGTTTGTTTTCCTAATAATTAATCATGTGGGACAGCATAATATTTTAATACATATTTTGACAGTGGTGATGATATAATACTGGTGCTCCATTCTCTGCTACTTATTTTAAGGTGAGCTGCAGATCTACCAGGCACTAATCTGTTCTATTTTTAGGGCATAATGTAAATTAGATTACTCATCTGCTTATCAGTACTGGTAAGGGAAATCCACAGGGCAATGGGTTCTACTCCATCTCTAATTACCAGTAAAGTGTATTTTGTGTCCTATAAGATTAATTTTCAGAATTTAAGTCATATACATTAAGAAAGAGGTGATAAGTAAAAAATTACTCTTAATTAATAAGAGAAAATTCTCATGTATACAACTTTTGAAGACAATTTTCAAAGGAAAACCCAAACATATTAAAATTCCTTAATAGCGGAGTGTACCCTTTTATGAAGCTTTACAATAGTTAAGCATTCCATGTAGTTAATGGGCATTACAGAGTAAAATATATTATTACAAACTGATAAAATAAAAGGTGGAAAGAACTAGTGAGCTATCACATTGTATTGCATATCTGAGACTTAAAAGTGTTTGAAATAATGTCAGAGCTCCAACAAAGCAGAAAGAATGCAGACCATTCTTTGTGAGAACAAAACAACCATAATATTTTTTTTCTAATTTGTCTGTAGGAAATATTAATATTAAAGTGCTGGAATGTATGAAGTTGTTAGCAAGAGTCAAATATCTATAAATGTGCCTTGAATATCATTTGATCATTTATGCTTGAAAGACACTAGGGAATTTGGCAGCTGGAATCAAAATCAAGCAGAGGACAAAGAAAGGGTAATGACTGATAAAGGAAATGAATAATGAATATTAACTTGAGATGCATCTAGATGCAGCACCTGAAAATGATGCCAAAGCTCTTCCAAGCATTATATAGTATGTACAATTAGTCTGAGAAATCAGCACCCTGCAGTGAAACTTCTGTACCTACTGGAAAATGCACCACTTAAAAAATGTGCATTCCTTCACTTCAGTTGAGCTGGATGCTTTTCATAATGGGATATGACAGGGGGTTTTTTGGTGCCTTCTTGATGGGGGAACAAAGGGTCACACATCTGAGGCAAAGCAAGTATGTTCCAAACACATGCAAAAATTTTTTGCCTACAAGCCTTAATCTTCAAATCAAGGATCCAGCAGGGGAGGTGTTGCTGTATCATTCGTTCTTTGTACTTATGGTTTTAGGATCTGTGCCTTTAAAGACTCAGCTTCCCAGACATAGTCTGGGCAGGACACTATGCAGCTCTTGTTGTGATGCCCAGAACAGCCAGTTTGAACCAGACACAGAATAAAGCAGAGCTCTTGCTAGCCCCTTAAGGACTGAGAGTTCACTGAATGCCATAGTACTTAGGCCACGCCTACACTACAAAGTTATGTCGACCTATGGCAGTTAGTACGTCACTTGTCTGCATGCATACTTGTCTCCTTCTGTTGGCAGTGCATGTTCTCACCAGGAGAGCTCGTATCAATGCAGAATTTGATACACATAGGATAGGTATCTCACTGTGCAACTTGCCACCATCCAGCGCAGGATCTTTTGGGAAGTGTTTGCAATGCCTGAGGGGGCCAAAACGAGTCGCACAAGGGTACTTGGGAGTAGCTGGGGTCCACTTCCCATATTGCCATATTCTCCATCCCATAATTTGATCTGCATCCCATGATTTTAACACTTTCTATTCAAAATCCCACAAACTCGTGCATCCCTCCTCGCTGTCTGCCATTGCTGATAGAAACACGGAGCCTGAACAGCTCTGCACTACTGTCATGAGCGTTGAAAGCAGAGAGCATATGTTTAGGGCCTTACCAAATTCATGGTCCGTTTTGGTCAATTTCATGGTCATAGGATTTTAAAAATCATCAATTTCATGGTTTCATTTGTTTATATCTGATAGTTCCGGTTGATATAAGCTTGGAGGTCCCGACCCAAAAGGGGGTTGCAAGGCTATTGTAGGGGGGGTCATGGGATTGCCAGCCTCACTTCTGCACTGCTGCTAGAAGGCAAACTGCTTTCAGAGCTGGGTAGCTGGAGAGCAGCAGCTGCCTAGCTCTAAAGCCAGTGCTACGGCCAGCAGCGCAGAAGTGAGGGTCACAGGATATAAGGGGTAGTTTACCATATATCCAAGTTTTCCAGAGGGGTGGAGGAGGAGTGACAACAAGAGCCACAGCATCTCTGCGCAGGGAATGATAGCTGGAGCCACTGCCTCTCCGCACAGGTCAAGGACTCACAGCTGGAGCTGCAGCGTCCCTGCCTGGTTCGGGGGATGACAGCTACTTTGTAACATTCAGTGTTGGCCTCCCACCCAGCAGCTTTAGCACTTCCTCAAGCTAGAGGAGGTTCCCAGAAGTGGGTCTGATCCAGCTCTTGGAGCAGCCCCTACAGGAGAAAAGGAAATCCGGTCCGTCCCCAGCCCAGGCTGTGACTAGCTGGAGCTCAGCCCACCATAGAAGCCCTCAGCTGGGGCACCCCCAGTCTTGTCCCTCCCCTACAATAGCCAGATTTCGTGAGGGAGATCAGATTTCACAGTCCATGATGCATTTTTCATGGCTGTGAATTTGGTAAGGCCCTAAGTATGATCCTGCAGTATGTGCAGAACTGCAAGAGGAGCAGCAGGGAACATGGCAATTCCTTTGAAGACACATTGCTATGGGACATAGAAATAAACAATTCACAGAGAGCAGCTGGAGATGGTGGAGAGCTGGTTCTGGACCCTAGAAACGAGCACTGACTGGTGGGATAACATTGTAATGCAGGTTTGGAATGACAAGCAGTGGCTGCGGAACATTTGGATGCACAAGGCCACATTTATGGATCTCTGTGCTGAACTTGCCCCAGTTCTCTGGTGCAGCAACACCAAAATGAGAGCTCCATTGACAGCTGAGAAAAAAGTGCCAATTACATTGTGGAAACTTGCAAAGTCATTGCTACCAGTCAATCAGGAATAAATTTGCAGTCACAAAATTCACCGTGGGGGCTGTTGTCATGCAAGTGTACAGGACAATTAATTACCTCCTGCTGTGCAGTACTATGACTCTCACCAATCTGTAGGACATAGTGGATGGTTGTACAGCGTGGGGTTTCCAGACTGTGGTTGGATAATAGGTGGCATGGCACCAGACCACTTTGCTGCAGAGTACATCAACAGAAAGGGCGGATTTTCTATGGTTATGCAAGCGCTGGTGGATCACCAGGGACACTTTACCAACATCAGTGTGGGCTGGTCATGGAAGGTGCATGGTGTGCGCATCTTTAAGAACACAAGACTCTTTAGAAAGCTACAAACAGGGACTTTCTTTCCCAGCTAGCAGACTATCACTGGGAATGTTGAAATGCCAATGGTAATACTGGGTGACC
This sequence comes from Chelonoidis abingdonii, assembly GCF_003597395.2. Lineage (NCBI taxonomy): Eukaryota > Metazoa > Chordata > Testudines > Testudinidae > Chelonoidis > Chelonoidis abingdonii. The sequence continues at coordinate 194,806,228 of NC_133771.1, read as the reverse complement.
CAGCCTATCCCTTGCTCCCAAGGTTCATGAAGCCCAGAGGCGGCTCTAGGGATTTTGCCGCCCCAAGCACGGCAGGCAGGCTGCCTTCCGACTAGCGGACCCTCTGCAGGCAAGCTGCCAAAGGCAGCCTGCCTGCTGCCCTCGCGGCGCCGGCAGAGCGCCCCCTGTGGCTTGCTGCCCCAAGCACGCGCTTAGTGTGCTGGGGCCTGGAGCCGTCCTCGATGAAGCCATACACTGGCAAAGGAGCACTTCAGCTACAGCCTCAGAAGGTGCAAAATGACAGTTGAATGTGCCTTTGATCATTTGAAGGTTTGCTGGCATTCTTTACTTACAAGATTGGGATTTTTTTCTCAGTGAGGTCCAATGGTTTTATCTGTCTGCTATGTCCTGCATAATATCTGTGAAGCAAAGGAGGCAGGGTAGTTTCCAGGGAAGGTGGAGGTGGAGCAGCTACTGATGAATTTGAACAGCCAGATACAAGGGCTATTAGAAGAGATCAACATGGAGCTATACAGCTCAGGGAGGCTTTGAAAAAACATTTTAATGGTGAGACAGCAGTGTTGCTGTAGTGTGCTCTACCTGGCCTTGCTCTTTTGAGGCCTGGTATGATTCTTGTAGTGATTGCTGTGTATGTAGGAGTATAACATTGTCAATGCACCTATTCATATTGTTTATGCATGATGTTATAGTTGTGTGATACAGTGCAGTAAAAGATAATCATTAGCTGTTAGAACTCCTCAGCACCAGCCAACATATGTTATGAACTAATAAAGATATTTCTTTCCAAAATTTTATTCTGTAACTTGAACCAACAATTAAAATGTTATTAAGCTTTAAATGTTAATAAATTAAGTGAACAGGGGAAAGAACAATCATGCATATTCAGGTTACCAGAAATACGCCAATCAGGGCTTTCACAGGGTCCATGTATGTGAAGCTGTGATTGTCTGTCTGTAATATTCCCCGGGGTGGAATGGTAAGGGTCATGCACTCACACCATGTGGTATGTTGAGGCGAGGGTTTAGGGAGATCCTGATACTGGGTTTTCAATGGGCTACAGAAGATGGGATTGTTGGATCAGCTCTGTTGATGCTAGGAAAGCCCAAGGATGTCGTGGCTGCACATGCCTGTCCTTTTCCAGTGCCTTTCTCCTCTCCACACTATCATCTTTTCCAGTCTGTCTGCAAGGATGATCCTTCAGGCCCTGTGCTCATTCTCTGATGCAGCATTGGCTTGCAGGTCATCCTAAGCTCTCCTTTCTCCTTATCTGACTCAGACATTCCACGAGTGTGGGGGGAGACCCTGAATGCTGCAACGGCAACAGCTGCAGATACAACAGAGGTACCATGGTCAGTGTATTCATGACCGATATTCAGGGCCAGATTTCCAATTAGGCACAGTAGACATTGTCAAGTATGGAACTTTCTAGCCCAACTGGGTTAGTTTTAGTTATCAGCTGCTGGGGTTTATTAACAGCTGTGAGTTGCAGTATTTTGGGCTATTTCGTTGCCCTGCTGCTACTGGCTGCACTATTCGGGAGTGTTCGGGAGGGAGGGAGCCTCCTCATCTACTCCACCCCATGCTGAGACACCCCGCATGTTTCATGTTGTGACCCCTCCTCTTAGGTGACATTTGCAGCATGCACAGAATTCTTGTCAGAAGGAGGCTGAATTTTTTTTTCACAGAAAATGTGATGCGGTTCTGCCTTTTGCCACCAGAGGCTGCTGTGGTGCAAGAACAGCCTGAGCTGGCTGATCTACAGGGGCAAACAGCTAGCAGGCAGATGATGGGTGCGTATTTTCCTCAAGTGAAAAGTCACAGCAGCCTTCTTAGAGCCAGGTTAGGAGACAGAGTAGGCCATACAAGACCACATGGGGCCACACGCTGGGAGGGGGGATGTCACAGGGCCACCTGGGGACATGGAAGGGGGGGCTTCAGGCAGGTCCTCATGTGTGGCGGGGGGGTGCTGAAGATGCTCTGCCTAGGGGCACGTAAGGTGTAAATCCAGCCCTGCTGATATTGAAACTTATGATGATGAACTCACTCACCTGCTCACCAAAAGTTATAAGCACTACATTCTCATTTCTTCTTGGCACAGATTGAGCCCTGGTGAGTATGTCCCTCTGTGGGTTGGGGAAATGAGGAGACAATAATTCAGTTGCATGATTCTAGTTGTATAAGGCAATGGAACTGAATACTGGTGGTGATTTGAGCTGATATCTCGCTCCTGAGGGTAATAGAGGCAGAGAAAGCACAACTGGTGCTGCTGTCCCAATGTCACCCAGACCTGTAAGCTGCTGGCCTGTGTACTGCAGTGGTGCCTGCTGAAGTTATTGCTGAGTTGTATGGGAAAGTGTCCTATCACAGGGGTAGAAATAAGGCAGCCATCCCCAGAAACTTTCAGAGGATTTCAGAGTACCTCCATGAAAGTTTCATTGAGATCTCTATGGAGGATTCATGGGACATTCTGGGCCACATAAACAAGATAATCCTCATGGCCACCACTGCCTAACTGTAGAGGGGAATGAAAAGTAGATAGCAATTCTATGGGGTTGTTCTACCACCTCTTTTAGCACAAATGAAAATAAGGGTGCCATCCCAGGAATTTCAAAGCAAACTGCATATTTACCCAAGGTTTCTTCTCCTGCATTGGGCTCAGGTGGCAGGACTGTGTTGGAGTAAAAAACACTGAGCAGCTGGATCCAGTGCTGTTGAGGGTGATGGTGGCATTTCCACTGAGGTTGGCATGCAGCTCTTTGTAAAAGTGGCAGGTCTCTGGCTAGGCACTGAATCAATTGTTCACCTCTCTACTGCTGCTGCAGCGCCTTTGCTTTCATATGAATCTGCTGGTGGTCCCTGTCATAGCCCTTCTGCATCCCCTGAGCAATCTGTTTGTAGATTTGGGTGGGAGGGGTAACTCAGTGGTTTGAGCATTGGCCTGCTAAAGCCAGAGTTGTGAGTTCAATCCTTGAGGGAGCCATTTAGGGATCTGGGGCAAAAATCTGTCTGGGGATTGGTCCTGTTTTGAGCAGGGGATTGGACTAGATGACCTCCTGAGGTCTCTTCCAACCCTGATATTCTATGTCCATGTTTCTGTGGCTGGTTCAGAGCAGTGCCTGTACAGCCTCTTCTCCCCAGAGGCCCAGGAGATCCAATACCTCCTGTCTACTCCAGGCACCTAACAGTGGAGAGATGCTAGGTAAGCTGGGTAATCAGAAAACAGAATTTCAAAAATTCACTGGGATTTAAAGGGGGGGGGGGCTTCCAGTCTACCTGTCCCCTGGGCAGCAGAGTTCACAGTGGTGACCAGAGCGGTCCATGTAGGACAGCTGCTGGAGGCCAGAATCAGTTGCTGTAAGTAATGCAGTAACACTCACATTGCATCAACCTAACTACATCGCGGAAAACCTCTTGGATGGAGGTAAAAGAGCTGCCAGTCGTATCGGAGCCCGTGGAAGAAGATGTGTGCCAATATGCTCCACACCGGACTACCTGCACCATACAGGAGCCTCTGCAGGGCCTGGAGGCGGAAGACATGGACTTGAGTGTGTAGGCACTTTAGGCCCTGCCCCCACTCCTCCAGGAGCAGGTGGAGGACCCCTGGAGAGACCCAGTGCCTCCCTGGCCAAAAGAATTCCAGAATCGTCGTTTGGAGGTTGGCCAGGAAACTCGGGGCCATGACCAGGGTGTTGAGCCGGTACCAGAGCATGAACAGGACTAGCTGATTGAGCACCAGTGCCCTCCCTTGAAGGGAGAGGCACCAGAGTAGTCCCGTCCATTTCCGAAGCCGCTCTGTCACCCTGCCTTCTAAACCATGCCAGTTCTCCAGCAGAGACGGATGCGTGGCAGAAAGGTAAACGCCGAGATAGAGCAGCGGACCCGCTCTCCACCTGATGGCCTGGAGCGTGGGTGGGAGGGAGCTCGCCTGCCACCCGTCCCCCGACCACCAGGCCAGAGCTCTTGACCCAGTTAACCCGGGCGGAGGAGGCCGCCGAGTAGATGGCCTGGCAAGCCTCCACCCGCACCAAGTCGCCCGAGTCCTGGACCATGAGGAGCACATCATCAGCATACGCTGACAGGACCAGACGCAACTCTGGCTCCCGAAGCACCAATCCCGTCAGCCTCCGATGGAGAAGACAGAGGAAGGAATCGATCACCACAGTGTACAGCTGACCCGAGAGGGGACACCCCTGCTGCACTCCTCGCCCAAAGCTGACAGGCTCGGTCAGGGTCCAATTGAGCCTGACCAGACACTTCGCAGAAGCATACAGCACCTGGAGAAAACCCACAAACCGGGGTCCGAAGCTGAACACTCACTGAGTGCTCAGGAATTACCTGTGATCCACCCTTCTCCTGATCCAGGGACAAGAGGGCGAACGACAGACCATCCCTAGACCCTCATTCCAGAAGGTCCTGGACCAGATAGAGGTTATCAAATATCGTGCAGCTCAGGACAGTGTAGGTCTGGTCTGGGTAGATCACGTCCACCAGCACGGAGCCTAGCCGCATCGAGACGACCTTCGCAACGATTTTGTAGTCCGTGCTGAGGAGCGAGACGGGACTTCAATTCCATAAGTCGCGGAGGTCCCCCCTCTTCGGCAATAAGATGAGCATGACTCACCTGCACGAGAGAGGGAGGATCCTGCAATGCAAAGACTCGGCTCAGATGGTGACCAGGTCTGGGCCGAGGACGTCCCAGAACACGCGGTAGAACTCCACGGTCAGCCCGTCCATGCCCGGAGATTTATTGGCGAGCATGCAATGGAGGGCTTCCGAGAACTCGGCCAGAGTGAGAGGCAGCTCTAGCCGGTCTCGGTCGCCTGTGCTGACCGTCGGGAGTCCGTCCCAGAGAACTCTGCAAGAGTTAGGATCGGTCAGATCCGGGGAGAAAAGTCGTGTAGAAGGCCCTGGCCCTCTCGCACATCTCCACCGGATCCATGAGGGGGGTGCCGTCCTCCACCAGGAGGCATGTGACATGCTTCTTGGCCCTCTTCCTTTTTTCCAGGGTGTAGAAGAAGCGGGCGCCACAATCCATCTCCCGAAGGAGGCGGATGCGGGATCGAACAAAGGCACCCCAGGCCTGATGGTCTTTGCCCGGAGCTCCTCCTGCTTCTCCCGACACTCTCTCCACAGAGGGATGGATCGTCGGGGCTGGCGGCCAGATGCCCTCCAGCTCCAAGACCTCCCATTCCAACTGCCCTATCGCCGCATCCCTCCGTTGGCTGGTGCCCCGCGCCTAATCACGGCAGATGCGCCGGGCGCACTCCTTCCCCAGGTCCCACCACTGCCGCGCTGAGGGGAAGGCGCGCCTCTGCCCTCTCCAGGCCAGCCAGAACTCCCGGAAGGACGCCACGAAGCCTGCATCCTCCAGCAAACTGTTATTAAAGTGCCAATAGGCCAGCCCCGGCCTCTCCTCGCAGAGAGAGGCCGTCACGGTGATAAGGTGCTAATCTGAAAAGGGGGCTGGCCAAACGCTGGAGGAGTAGGCCCGTGAAAGGTGGAAACGCGATAGGTAAATACGGTCCAGCCGGGAGTGGCACGACCGATGGACCTCCACCCGGACAAAGGTGAACATCGAGAAGTCGTCTAGGTGGTGGTCGCGCCAGACGTCCACCAGGGAGTGGCGATCGATGATCTCCCGGAGGACGTCCGCGGTGGCTGAGCACTGCTCGGTCCCCAAGCAGTCTCGTTCCTCGAGGGTGGTGTTAAAGTCCCCTCCCAGGACCAGGCACTCACGAGGATCCAGGAAGCTGAGGAAGGCGGATGCCTGCTGACAAAAATGCAACTTCTCTGGGCCCGATGTTGGGGCATAAACGTTGACAAGATTAACCAGAAGCCCCTCCATACGGACCCGGAGGTGCAGCAGGTGGCCTGGCACAGCCTCAGTGACCCCCAGCATCTTGGGCCATAGGTCGGGGGAGAACAAGGTCGCCACTCCAGCCGTGCTGACCGAGAGGTGGCTAAAGTAGACCTCGTCCCCTCACTCCAGCCGCCAGCTAGCTTCAGTGGCTGGATCTGTATGGGTCTCCTGCAGGAAAACCACAGAGTACCCCCCTCCCGAAGGTCGGAGAGCACCTGGCTCCTGCGGAGACCCATCCTACAGCCCCGGGTGTTTAATGTGGCAAGGATGATTGGTGCCATGAGGAGGGCTGGGGGGGATCCTCACCGGCAGACACACCCACGGCCTCCGTCAGGCCGCGCAGCAATCTGTGACCTGCCCCATAGGTGAGTAAAGAGTCGCGGAAGAGGCAGATCCGCTGTTAGGCCACTGTGACCTGCTTCCCGATCCTCTTGCTCTCCCCCATGAAGGCCCTTGCGGCCTTCAGGACCTGATGGAAATCCTCCCACCGCTGGAGCGCAAGCTGGATTTTGTTACGGGAGCCACGGATGTCCTCAAGGAACTCCCGCAGCTCCTCCTTCAGTGCATGGGGGGACAGGGTCACTGATCTACAACTGTCCCCCAGTGGGGCCCCCGTCACAGCCCCGTGGCCCACCGAGGTGGGCAGGCAGGGGGCAGACCCCCGACGTGGCGTCCGATGGGCTGACGCCACGCGACCTGCTCCACTCCCTGGTTCAACAGGGGGCAGCATAAGGAAAACAGCAGCTCCCGATGGGTCGAGACAGGGAAAAACAACTAAAGCCGCTCCCTGGTGGGTATCCCCACGGGCGGCACTGGCAGCACGGGAGGAGAAGGGGACAAGGACAGAGCTGGCATCAGGAATAGGGCAGGGGACAGGAGTAGGGTGGGGATCAAGAAGGGAACCGGGGAGGGGGGCAGATGTAGGATCCTGAGCCTCAATAGTCGGGCTGCTGGAAGGTGGCCCCTCCTGGTTAGGCTCAGAGATCTGGGGAGTGGGAAGGAGACTCCCAACAATGCCGGGCTCAGCCACTATGGTTTGGGCAGTAGTCCCGGCATCAGGAGATGGATGGTCGTCAATGGGGTCCCTGTCCAGAAGCAGCGGTCAGGGGAAAGGGAACACGGGGACAGGGAGACCGGGGTGAGGTCGCCCAGATCGAGGCCCACTGGCAGAGGGTCGTCCTCCCCCTGCATGACTGGGGTCAGATCCAGGGCCTCGATCTCTTGCTAGATGGAAGAGAGATCACCGTCCGCCACCCTGGGGCCCTCTCCGCCAGCACCCGAGGCGACGCCCACCTTGGTGCCTGCAGGGGCCTCAGATGGAAAGGGGGCAAGAGGGGCTTCCTCTGGGGCTACCACAGGAAGGGACCCTGGAGGAGGTGTGGTGTCACCTTCCGGTGCTGCCACGGCGTCCCTAGCCAGTACCACCTAACGGGAGTCGTCAGGGGGCAAGGCGGAAGGCTCATCATTGGTGTCCCCCTTCCTGCTCTTCTGGGGGGTCTCTGAATCCAAAGGATGTAACAGGGCTCGAGCCTTCTGCTTGCCCCGCTTCCCCTGTACTAAGGACCAGCCCTCCATGGGATCATCTGGGGCCTGGCTAACGGGTCGGTTCAGAGAGGGGCAAGGGCGATGGATCAGGAACTTGGGAAGGCAATGGGGGGGTAGCAGAAACGAGGCAGGAGTCTCCCTGGGGTGAGCCCTCTCCCACCCCAGGCGGTATCTCCGGCACACCCTCCTCCACAGCAGTGGACCGAGAAGAAGGGGCAGCTTTGGGTGCCAGGTGGCCAGGGTCATCGGCGATGACAGGGCCAGAACCTTGCTGGGGCTCGGGGGTCCTAGACGCTCCTCTGTGCCGGACCAAGGGGCAGTCCCTCTGGACGTGCCACATCGCCCGGCAGAGGTAGCACCAGGCTTTCCCCGTCAAGTAATGCACCCAGTAGTGGGCTTCCTGGTAGGGGACCAGAAAGGACCCCTCGAGCGCCTCTCCACCACGCGCCGCCGGTGGCAGTTGAAGCTGCACTTGTCAGCGGAATGAGAGGACGTGATGGAGGGCGGGGTCCTTGCATCCCAATGGGAGAGGGCTGATGACGGAAATAGGGCGCCCCGGGCAGAAAGGGTGGGCAGCAGGGCAGCACTGGGCAAGAAGGGAGGGACAGAGGTCAGGACCAAGCAGACCCCCAGGTCCTCCAATAGCTCCAGGAGGACGTACCCGCCCCCCACCGCCAGACCTGTCTCTACCGCCAGACCTGTCTCTACCACCTCCTGGACGGCGGTCTCCGATGCCAGAAAGAAGACCACCCTCCCGTACATTTTGGAGGCTGCCACGATGGCCATATGCCCCACCACCCTCGCCAACACCCGCACATAGGTCTCACATGGGGCGAGGCGGGCACTAGGAGGCAACGAATGCCGTGCTTCCTAGTCAAGGTGGGGAAGGGGCCCTGGCCACTATAGATGGTTGCAGAAGCGGCATTCGGAGGAGCAGCGGCAGGCGGGGGGCTGCCGCCACCTGGGCATACGCCCTGGAAGCCGGGGGAGGGACACACCCGGAGCTGGTGGATGGAGCAGAGGGGAGGGTGCCATGGCCGGTAGCGGGGCTGCGGCAGCAGGGGCAGTCTCTGCCATGGAGGTCCTAGCCTTTTTAGTGGGGCCCTTACACTTTTTCCCACCCTGATCTTTCCCATCTGCTGCAAGGGCTCCATCCAAATCGAAAGGGGCGAGGGACGTGGCAGCAGCAGAGGTCTCCCCGGTACTCACTGGTGCCTCAGCGGTGGCGGTGGCAGGTGGACTGGCGGCAGCGGTCGAGGTAGAGGCCTGGGGAATGGACACGGGGGTAGGTGGAGGAGGGGTGGTGGGAGCATCATGAGGGGTCTCCCCTGCCGCATCCCCTGCCATAACGAGAGCGGAGAGGGGGACAAACAGCGAGGAGAGGGGAGGGAGAGGAGGCGACCACTCCTCCCCGCTAGGCTGCAGGCAGGGGAGGAGGGTGGCAAAAAGGGAAGGCTAAAGGGCCGTGGGGAGCAATCAAGGACCTAGGGCCAGGAAGGTGTCAGGTCACTGATTCAGAGGGGATTCCGGCTCCTCCAGTTGCACTAGGGAATATGGGGGGGCAACGGCATAGGGGAGTGCAGTGAACAAGGGCAAACTCAAATGAGGGAAGGACACAAGCGCATGGAGGGGGCATGGGCACACAAGGGAAGGGACCAATCAGGGCTCGGGCATCACAGGGTAGGGGTGGTGGAAGGGCGAGCTGGGAATGGGATGGAGGGACCATGGGGCTAGCTGCATGGCTGGGGCGGGACTATCAGGTCTGCACAGGAAAACAGGTGGGGCGGACAAATGTGGCAAAGGAAAGCGGGTCAATCCAGGGGGAAGGGGTGCGCCCACGGGCACTTGTGCAAAAGTCAATGCTTGGCTGCTGCTGCTGCAGGTCCAAATGATGGAAGCGAGCATGATAAGCCAGGCGAGCAGCTCATTACCAGAGGCAGGAGTCCGAAGCAGAAGGAAAACAGCCAGCGGGGGTAGTGGAGGGGGCAACAAAGGTGGTGGGGGCAAAGGGGAACACGGATGGACCAGGGGCAGGCTCCATGCTACATCCCCAGTGTCCCAACAGACACAGTCCAAACCCCCACCACAAGAGCACAGTTCAGAAAAGACTCAGTCCAGTAAAGCCCCCTCCACAGCGGTCCTCATGTGGTCTTCCAGCAGCGGGTGGTCCTCTCCTCCTCCTCCTTCTCCTCGGGGCTCCAACAGCTCCCCAGCAACAGTCACAGCAGTCACAGCAGCTCCAGGTGGTGGTGGTCTTGTGTCCAGGCAGGAAGGACCCTGCTAAGATGGTGGTGTCCTCAGCAACAAGAGCTAGGGTCTCTCACTCCCCTCCTTCTCTGGGAAGCAGGCCAGCAGCCTTCCTCCCCACCCCCCGGGGCAGTAGGTGAAGCAACAGCAGCAGTTGAGGGTGAGGGGCGGGGTGAGGGGATCAGCAGCTAGCCATCTAGAGGGTAGCAGAGAAGCAGGGAGGCGGGGATGGAAGTGGTAGTGTCTGGCCCAGCCAAGGGAGCAGCAGGAAGAGCAGCACCAGCAGCAGTGAGGGCCCAGTGCTCAGCAGGAGCAGCAGCAGCAGCAGCCCTCTCCCTCCTTCCCTCTACAGCAGAGGAAAAGAAGGGAGATCTATTGGCCACTGAAGAAGCAGGTTTCTGTTCCCTGAGTGACCAGAGCAGGGGCTGCACTAGAGTAATCAGGAAACTGCTAGAACCAATTAAGGCAGACAAGCTGATTAGAACACCTGCAACCAATCAAGGCAGGCTAATCAGGGCACCTGGGTTTAAAAAGGAGCTCACTCCAGTCAGGCTGGGGTAGGGGGTGAGCTAGAGGACAGGAAGTGCATGTAAGGAGCTGGGAGCAAGAGGCACAAGGAGCTGAGAGTGAGAGGGTGTGCTGCTGGAGGACTAAGGAGTACAAGCGTTATCAGACACCAGGAGGAAGGTCCTGTGTTGAGGATAAAGAAGGTGTTTGGAGGAGGCCATGGGGAAGTAGCCCAGGGAGTTGTAGCTGTCATGCAGCTGTTACAGGAGGCACTATAGACAGCTGCAATCCACAGGGCCCTGGGCTGGAACCCAGAGTAGAGGGTGGGCCTGGGTTCCCCCCAAACCTTCCAACTCCTGATCAGACACAGGAGGAGTTGACCAGACTGTGGGAAAGGTCACAGAGGTGAGCAAATCTGCCAATAAGCGCAGGACCCACCAAGGTAGAGGAGGAACTTTGTCATAGCAGTTTAGTGTTTTGTTCAAGAATAATTAATCAGTACTGCTTCTGATTTAGAGAGACCCAGAGCTACTTAACATATTATCCTAAAAAGAAGTGAATTGCTAAAATAAATGTACTAGAGTGATGACAAAGTCCACCCCAACACAAATCAGGGTTCCTTTAAAGCAACTCCCTATCAGGTTCACATTGCTACTAAGGTAGCACATGCTAGGTGTTTTTATTTACTGATATCTAGATTTTGCAAAAAGTAGCTTAAATTGTAAGATGAGAATGAAAAACTAGTGAAGCATTGTGATAACTATAAAGGGAAGGATAACAACCCTCCTGTATACAATACTATAAAATCCCTCCTGGCCAGAGGCACTAAAATCCTTTTATCTGTAAAGGGTTAAGAAACTCAGGTAACCTGGCTGACACCTGACCCAAAGGACCAATAAGGGGACAAGATACTTTCAAATTTTGGGTTGTGGGGGAGGCTTCTGTTTATGCTCTTTGTTTTGGTGGTGTTCGCTCTTGGGACTAAGAGGGACCAGACATCAATCCATGTTTTCCAAATCTTTCTGAACAAGTCTCTCATATTTCAGACTTGTAAGTAACAGCCAGGCAAGATGTATTAGTTTATCTTTGTTTTCTTAACTTGTGAATGTTCCCTTTGCTAGAGGGAGGTTTACCTCTGTTTTGTTGTAACTTTGAGACTAAGCTAGAGGGGTTTCCTTTGGGCTCTTTGAATCTGATTACTCTGTAAAATTATTTTCCATCCTGATTTTACAGAGAGGATTTTTACATTTTCTTTTTAATAAAATCCTTCTTTTAAGAATCAGACTGATTTTTCCATTGTCCAAAGACCCAGCGGTTTGGGTTTTTGATCACTTTGTAACCAATTGGTTAGGATATTATTCTCAAGCCTCCCTAGGAAAGGGGGTGCAAGGGCTTGGGGGGATATTTTGGGGGAAGAGGAATCCCAAGTGGTCCTTTCCCTGTTTCTTGTTAAATCAGTTGGTGGTAGCAGCGTACCAGGTTTTAACCTAAGCTGGTAGAAATAAGCTTAGGGGGCTTTCATGCGAGTACCCACATCTGTACCCTAGAGTTCAGAGTGGGGAAGAAACCCTGACAAGGGTAAAATGGACTTTTTCATGGGTTCTTCTCTCTCGTTCTTTCTTGTTTTTCCCTATTTTACTTATATAACCTTTCTATTATCTCTGGTTCTTCCCTCCCTACTCTCTAGCTACAGTACATCTTTGGGCCAGATCTTGGCCCCCACCATGACCTAGCTGCTCCACTCCACATACAAAAGGCCCAGTCAGCTGCTGATTCTCTTCCTGTTTGAGAGAATCATTGAGTGGTGAAGGACCAGCAATGGAATTTCTACACCCCTCCTCTTCCATCCCTTGGCTTAACAGCTATCACTCTTCTTACAGCGAATGGCTGGTTAAAATAATAATAATGTTTCTTGTCAGAAGGAGGTCATAGTGCAATGAAGTTTGAGAGCCCCTGCTAGCCATTTCCTTTACCTCTGCCCATACCCCAACAGCTTCCTAGCGTGGAGCTGTGAGTACAGGTGGCATAATGCTGGCTACAATGAATCTATGGCACCCAGGTTATTCCCCCTTACTGGGGACATCCTCAGCAAGGTGGTGAAGACAGCTTTAATGCTTCATGTGCTGTTACTAGGGAATCATAGAATATCGGGGTTGGAAGGGACCTCAGGAGGTCATCTAGTCCAACCCCCTGATGAAAGCAGGACCAATCCCCAGACCAATCTCCTGGCAAGGAAAAGACATGGCTGGAGATCAGGTACCACACACTTTGGAAGACAAAAGAGTAGGCCTCTGGATCTGAAGGAGGGGGGGAAGGTGGTGTTAGGAAGGAATTGGGTGCCAAGTGAACCTGCAGGAGCAGGTTAGTTGCCACCTCCTCTGAATTGCCTTTCAAAGTAGATATCACATCCCATGCTTTAGACACATGATCCATACCTCCATTATTACTCATCCACCAGTAACTGTATCATCATAGTTATTAATTTAGGTCAGAGTTTTCAAAAGCAAGATCTAAAATTAGGCTCCTAAGTACTTATTTAAGAACCTAAATCAATGGCTTGATTTTCAAAAGGGTTGAGCAATAAAAAACTCCCTCTGAGCCTGTTAGGTTCCTGGCTTTTGAAATTCTTAGCCTATGGAACACATAGGAATTACTTGAGGGCAGCAAAACTGGAAACATATTTCAAACGTCTAACATATCTGTGGTTTCTCCTTTTCTCCTACACAATGCTCTACATAGATCTGACATATCCACTGACTGTTGTTTCCTATTTGTAGTTTACTTAATTAGCCAAATAGGAACTAGCCAAATAGAAAAAGTGGTTTGGTGAATACCTGTGAACATAGCCAACTACAAAAGGTTCATCAATCTCCTTAAAGTGGTTGTGAAAAAGGAACAGGAAAGCCTATACATCCTGCTCGTTGGCAGGCACTGACACCTCCTAAAGGAGTACAGGACAGCAGGTGACCCTGTTGCTGCAACCACAGTCTTGAAATTACTGAAGCTTGCTAGACAAGAGCAATGGGCAAAAACTATTCAGAGCATAGATTTCGCCCTCCATCCTTTTCCATAATCTTGACCTTGTTGATTGAATAACAGACTCCCATAGAGATATGTCTTGATACCATTTCTCTTTATTATTTATATCAGTAATATGGCATCAACACAGTCACAGACATCTTGATACCAGATGATCTTGCACTTGTCATCCAAGTGAACACCTTTACCCAAGCAGAACACATCTTCACGTAGAGAGAATTTTTCAAAACACCATTTTGTTTGGTTATGTTGTGGTTTGCCCACCATTTTGGTACCCCTTATTGTTGGGCCAGTTGGAGCCTTTTTTCAGTTAGGGCAAGAAGGATGGTGTCATGTGATCTAAGTAATCTGCCCAGTAAAAAAGAGGGTATAAAAGGTCTGTGCACCCAGTGCCAGGACTGTCCATCCCGGTGGCACTCCAGTGTTTAGGTTATCTTAGCTGAGACTATGTGTCAATAAAAGAAAAGATCTGCCTACTGTTCCTGTTCCTCAGCCTGAGTGCGTCCATTATAATCCCTTAAAATCTACCTCTTGTACTTAATAAATTTGTTTTTGTTTTAAACCCAGTTTGTGTAATTCATAGCTGGCTGGGCAAAAAGCTGTGCATATCTCTCTCCACATAGGGGGAATTTCAATGGGCTTACGCTGTACAGTTCTCGTTGCAGTGCAAGACAATACAATTTTGGGACTACTCTCCAGAGGTGGAGTGCACTTGAATGCTGGGTAATTCCTTAGCTGAAAGCCTTCCAATGCAGTGCTGATTTCAGTGTCTGTGTCTTTATGCAGCTCAGTATGTCCTTACCTGTGTGTGTGTGCTAGAGGAGACTTGAGGGCTTGGCTTAGCAGGACACGGTGAGGGAGCCCAGTCTGGTGGAATAGGTGGGCTCAGTGGTACCCCAGTACATGAGGTGGCACCCAGGTAGGGGAGGCAACTTGTCACAGATATATCTCCCCATCCCTCTGCCATGCTCATCTATGCTGACTGGACTACCACTAAGGTTTGAGCCCTTTATTCCTAAATTATAGTGCATTTGTCTGTGCAAGATCATGCAGTGTTAAACATATTATTTCTGCAAGCCTAGAGTCCTACTGGTATTTTAGTAACTGAAAGGGGAAACACAAGTCACACCGGCTGTTTTCATTTATTTTTATGGGTCCTAATTTCAGTTAAAATCTGGGTTTTAATCATATAGATTTGCTTCCCTGCAAGAGGGTTTCTTGTACGTAAAGCACCTACAAAATTTTGGTAGTATATTAATAAAAACACATTATTTTTACTTAATCAATTTTGCATATCCCTGGGATTCCCAAGTTCCTGTGTTTATGGGGCATCTTTGCAGTAGGTGCTTCCTTGCAACACTGCCATATGGTGCAGAAGGGATGGGCATTTTCTGTACAAGGAAGTTCATACACAGTTCAATCATTTTGTTCCCCTGGGCTCAGAGGTCTCACAGCTTTAGAAACTGTGGCCATGACAGGACACCTCTTACCTCTTATGTTGCCCTCTCCTCTGCCACTGTCAGATCAGAGATCAGTCCAGGCACTAAGGCCCAGATGCATAAAAGGAGGCCTGAAGCTTTGTCTACACTAAGAGTATTACAGTGGCAGATCAACAGTGCTGTAGCTTCACTGCTCTAATGTAGATACTTCCTACATTGATTGAAGTGTTTTTTGTTTTTTTTTTAATTTCTATATAGTAAATCCACTCTCTGAGAAGTGGTTTGTCAGGTGCTGCCTTCCAGTAGTCATGCCTAGTGGTTGAAGCAAAATTGAGACTAGACATTGGGTTGGGATTGTGTACACGGTAATGCTGGAACTGAGATCTGAAGACAGGCCAGGTCAGAACCAAAAATCAGACTCCATAGACAAGCCAAAAGCAGAACTGTAGCCAGAATCCAGAGGTCAAAGCCAGTTAGTCAGACACTGAAGGGTCAGAGAGCAGAGGCAAGGCTGGAGCAGATCGGTAACAGGTATGGAGCAAAGTCAGAACAGGGGATGGATACGACTGGGACAGGAATGGGAACTGAAGCAGGAGCAGGCTTGCAGTCTATAGAGTCTGGTGCACTGTGAGGCTGAAGGAGAGTTCCTGACCAGGTAGCGCTGTTGAACAGACTGATCTGCAGTGCTGCTGGGGCTGGGGAAATACCTGGGCCTGGGGGAATCTGACCCAGGCTCTACCCCGGGGTAGGCTGCTGCCACATGCCTGAAGGCTGAGCAACAGCAGGCTCTGTGGGAAAAATAAGTTAGTGATGCTGAGCAGTTGTCACATGTTTCAGTCATGACTCACCGCAGCTCCATTGGAGAGGCAACTACTGAGGCTGTCGGAGTCCATTGGACGGGCAGCTGAGTGAGCAGCCCTGGTTTGGTTGTGGGTACAGTAGCTATGTAGACAGAAGAATTTCTCTGTCAACATAGCTGCATCCACACTGGAGGTTAGGTTGACCTAACTGTGGTGCTCAGGGTAATCAAATTTTTCTGTTGTAGGCACCTAAGTTTGGGGACTACTGTGAGACACAGAACTCTCACTGAACCCTGGAGGTGCCTAAACTCATTCAGTGCTGAAGTTTTGCAGTAAAAAGTTCCCTAGGCCTATGTTTCTCCCTCTGAGCATTTACACCGCTGCCTCCTTCTTGTCATCTGATTGCTAATCTTCCATCTAAGTCTAAGATTAATTCACAAACGAGGCATTTGTCCACCTAAGCATGCCTACTGGATTGGGCCCCTCAGGAAAGTTCACCCCAAACAGTAGGGATGGGACATAAAAATGAAGAGAAGCACCTTCTCCCTAGCTTTTAGGCCAGTGGGTAGGGCACTCATCTGAGACGTGGGAGACCTCCAGTTCGTGTCCGCTTGAGGGAGAGTAAAGAGATTTTGAACAGGGATCTGCCACTTCTCAGGTGAGTGCCCCAACCACTGGGCTATAGGATATTCTCATGTGGGAACTCCCTCAACCTCTCCTATATAAACTGTAGCATCCTGGATAAATTTGGCAGAGAGAGAGTTCAAGAGTGAGAGCCAGGGCCAGCTCCAGGCACCAGCGCAGCAAGCAGGTGCCTGGGACAGCCAACAGAAAGGGGCGGCATGTCAGGCTCTTTGGTAGCAATTCGGCGGCAGGTCCCTCAGTCCCTCTCAGGGGGAAGGACTTGCTGCGGAATTGCCGCTGAAGAATGAAGCGATGGGGTAGAGCTGCTGCCGAAGTGCCACCAATCATGGCTTTTTTTTTTTCCACCACTTGGGGCGGCAAAAACACTAAAGCCGGCCCTGGTGAGAGCATAAGCATGGGATGACCCTATAGTCTAGAGGTTAGGTCACGCAGGATGTGGGAGAGTCATGACTCAGCCCCCTTCTCCAATGACTCTTCATTTTTGGGAAACTTGTCCTCAACTACACACCTATTATTGTCCAGAATTGATGGATGAGATTTTTTTCTCTCTTTTCAGAAGATCTAAGTCTAGGTCTGTATTTTCTTTCTCTATGTGATAAAATAAAGAGCCGTAGAAAGCTGGATTAGGCATTTCAATATCTTCCTATCTCGAATATTAATGTAATCAGTGTGGTAACCAAGAATGATGACATTCTAGAAAAGCCAACACAAATTGCTTTTTCATTTCTTCAGCACTTTTTAGACTTTTATGTGTTAGTCATTAAAAAAGTTAAATGAGATGTACTTTACACATTGCAATTATTAGAGGCATGTAAAATGGCTCCTGAGACAAAAATCTATCAACTTTGCCATTTAAGCAGAACACAGTGCCCTTTAAGGTGCTGGTTAATTTGCTATTGTTAACTTTAACAGTCAATCTAACTGTATTCACACAAAGTTCTGGGTCTACAGCACCAGTTGCTGCTTCCCTCTCATTAATTATTCAAAAGTTCATTATTGTTCATTATGGGAAATGACCTGAGAATGTCTCACCCTTTTCACATCCATCTTATGTTGAGGACCTTTATCCCATGGAAGCTTAATTCTCCTTTAGCTTGGCATGCCCAATCTGCATTTTTCATTAGAATGTGGGATACTCTCACTTGCTCATTTGCAGGTCTTATATGAGTACAAAATGATGCTGATAAATACAACTGTTGTGTCATCAAATGCAATAAAGCCATAATAGCCTTAGAGTAGGTGACAGAAGGTGAGCCAAGCCAAACACTGATGCTGACATTCTGAGTCTCACACTCTTTCTGTATGTGTCTCCCCTTTCCTCTCCTCTCTCCCCCCATTATTAGTTAATTGAAATCAAATGACAATCAGGGAAAAAGGCAGCATGTGTTCTCTGTAAAAGTAAGGCAGATACAGTTTCCACCAAGGAGCACATAAAAGAATATCATAATGAATATTATTGAGTGATTAACTCAGCCACTTGATTTTGTATTTGCTATTTGTCAATATTCATCAAACACTTTGCACATGTAGAGATACTGCATTGTGGCCCCTTAGTGGTGCCCAGGTATGTATAACTCTCTTGCTATTATATATTTCCTGGAGGTGACAGGCTGCTTTCAAATAGCAAAAATCTGATGTTCAGCTGAGCAGTACTTACCTGACATCCTGTGCTTATTTCCTTCTAACCAGGAAAAAACAAGAATTTCAAAATATTTATTCCACTTGTGACGATCAAAAATTAAGACCTAGAGAACAATGTATTCTCTAAATACAAAAACAACTAGAGGCAAAAGCAGGCTGCTTTCAAATAGAATTGCCAGGACTCCAATTAAATCTCATTAAGTTATTCTGCAGTTGTCTGCTGTTTATAATGAGCAAGCCATGAGGTAAATATTCTAGTAGAGCAATACTCAGAATTTATTCCATTCTGATTATAGATACTTTTAAAACAAATTGTTCTAATTAGAAAAACAGATTTAAAATATCAGTGGCTTATATCATCCAACATGACAATCTCGTGCGTTATCACGTCACAGAGGAAGGCAGTGAATTGCATTTTGACTTCAGCTTCTTCAGAATGTTAAATAGTTACACTTCCCGCTAGATCTGTGATCTTGCATGGTGCTGAGGACTGCCTATAAGATTCCGGGGGCTGGCTCAGTGCTAAAGTCACTCAGCAACTTACAGGACAGAGAACTGGTTGAATAAAATGTAGTGTTTCTACCCATTGTGAACACTAATTTGGAAGCCCATATGCAGATGTTCTAAGGCAGAGGTGGAATTGTGTAAAATGCTTTTTTTGGGGTAAGCAGGAAAATTCCGTTTGGGGGGAGCATTTGTGGTATACCCAGGTAAAAAGACACTTTTCCACCTATTTATTATAAATTCATCTGCTCTCTGCAAAGATTGTTAGGGTCTCCTTTTTAGAAAGGTGAGGCCTGAGGTACATGTGGACTTGTGTGTCGACTTTGTAGGTCCAGTTATCACAAGTGAGCAAACAAATTATCCAGTTGTGCACTCAAATGGATAAAAATAAACATATGCATGCATGTCCATAATGGCCAGTTTTTGTGTGTCATCACTGTAATCACACACCCAAAATAGGCATAGAAACACACATGTATAATGTGTGTGCCCCTCATGTCTCATCTTTTTGAACAATCATACCTTTGATAGGAGGTAAAATGCATGCCCTTCCTGTGTCCATAATAATCAGCATTGTTCTGTGCAAGCAGGGCCTGCTCCAGGGTTTTTGCTGCCCCAAGCGGCGAGGGAAAAATAAAAAAGCCGCTTTCTTCTTCAGCTGCAATTCGGCGGCAGGTCCTTCCCTCTGAGAGGGACCAAGGGACCAGCCGCCGAATTGCTGCTGAAGAGCCTGACATGCCACCCCTTCCCCTTGGCCGTCCCAAGCACTTGCTTGCTGAGCTGGTGCCTGGAGCCAGCCCTCTGTGCAAACAGGCATTTGTACAAGCATGTGACTAACAATTTGTATGTGCAGTTGACATTTCCACATGCAATGGCCTTTTCTACATAGAAATATGGGTTTTTCAGGTGTACATGGACTGTTATGAGGATGTTTCTGACACCCAAATTTGACTCCAAACCCCTAGATGAAAACCTAGGCATTGTTACATATATTGAAAAGACAGAAATTATTTTGGGAGTACTTACTTACAAAATACAGTATTGTATCATCTTCAGATGTACACAATTTATAGTGCCAAGTAACAGAAGAGATTTCTTTTATAAATTTGTTGTTACCACTGCCAAAGATTAGAAAGTAGTACGTAGTAAACAGGGTATGAAGGACACTTTTGCTGGGAGTTTATTTGTAATTTAAAAAGTCTTCAGCAGAGATGGGCCAGTCTATTTGAAATAATTCTGACAGTTCACTGTTGATGGTATTAGCCACCATATGAATAAAGAAGTTGATCATTTAGCATTCTAGCTACCGCTTACTGTTAATGCCATAAAGATTAGGTATTGACTACAGCTTATTAGATCCTATTTGCGTGTAAAGTGAAATGTACTGCATTTTTGTTAGTGCCTCATTTATTCAAATACTTTATAAAATCTCTCTTATTGGTTCAGTTTAAGTGGTTTGGGTGGAGAGGTTGCTGCACAATTAAGGCAGATTACATTATCGCTTTGCAAATATGCACAATTATCTTCAAATTATGGCAAAATTAGGAAAATGATGAAATGAGGTTGTATTTCAAATGTGAAAAATGTGCTATGGGGTTTCTTGATTTTGTAAAGCAAAAACCATATTTTAATTCCTACCTTAATTTTACCCAGTTTTAATTAGCAGCTGTAGCTAATATGTGAAACAAGACGCACTGTGGTGTTCCATGTGTATTCTGCCATAATTTATCCATATCAAATGTGCTCGCTTTACAAATAAAAGGATTTTTTTTCTTTCCCCCTGCAAACTTAGGTTTGACAGACATGATGAATTATTGACTTTACATTCATAATCAATAATAAAGACCCTGAAGGCCAAATGATGCTCACGTGCAATTCCCTACAAGAAAATAGTATTGGGTGGGGATGGAGGGAAGGAGGAATGAGAGTAGAAAGAGAAAACAATGGGACTTTATCTGAAACCAGGAAGGAGACAAGAATGAATAAATGGGAGAAAAAATATCTTGACTGTTTACAAACTTCCAAAAAAAGGTTCTCTTTTGGTTCAAAATTTATTTTATTGGATATGGTTTGTTTACCCCTCAGATTTTTTTTGGAAAATAAGCATCATACCATCGAGCCTTGTACTGTTTCGTCACTGTCAGCTGTAGTATAGTGTAAAACACCCAGGGAACAGATCCAAACTGATGGTTGGGAAATAGAATGGAAACACAACATTCTACTTTTTCCACTGAATATTTTTAACATAGATTTTATTATTTTAAAATAAAAACACAAGTAGATCAACATTAATAAAAATATGCAAACAGAAACACACACAAAGAAGATGGTCACTCTCTCCCTGCTAATCAAAGATATTTGACAAAGTTGCCACTGATTGTATCAGCAAGTTTAGCTGCATTGCCTATGTAATTCTGATCCAAAATCCAATGAACTCTATGGAACGATTACTGTTCCATTAGTGGGCTTTGGCTAAGGCCCAAATATGGTTCTATCCAGAAAAATAGCTTTGTAAAAATAACATTGTGGGATTCCACATTCATTATGTCTTTCTGATTTCTGTATCAAATATAGCTTAGTTTGCGGGTAAAAAATATATATTTTTCTAAATTCCAGCCTTACACATTTACTTTGAGTACCTACAGTAAAAATGGATTATTTTCATCTTTCTCTCTTTTAACTCTTCTGCAACAGCTCTGATATGTGCTGGCACCTGAATGTGATTTGTCCATGAATGACCCAAGCGTAAAGTTGACCAGAGGTTATTGCAAGTTATGCTGAATGTAGATACAGATAAGATGCAGATTCTCCAGAGATGGGCTGAACATTTTGAAGCAGTTCTCAACTGCCCCTCAGTCATCAATGATGAGGCCATTGACAAGATGCCCCAGGTTGCAGTCAATGACTCCATGGATGCTTCACCAGAAGAGGACGAAGTGAAGAAAGCCATCAACCAGCTGTCAAGTGACAAAGCCCAAGGGTCAGATGCCATACCAGCAGAGGTGTACAAAGTTGGTGGACCCGTGCTGCTACAGAAACTCACTGAGCTGTTTCAATCCTTCTGGAAGCAGGGATCCATTCCACAGGAATTTAGAGAAGCGTCCATCGTGCACCTCTATAAGAAGAAGGGCAATCGCCAGGTATGCAACAATCACCGTGGAATCTCGCTGCTCTCTACAGCAAGGGAAGTTCTTGCACAGGTTCTGTTGAACCGATTGAACACTCACCTGGAGCAGGGCTTACTGCCAGAATCACAGTGCGGCTTCCACAAGGGTTGTGGGACTATTGACATGATCTTCACTACGCGTCAGCTACAGGAGAAATGTCAAGAGCAGAATCGTGAACTCTGCACAACTTTTGTGGTCCTCACGAAAGCAATCGACTCTGTCAGTCGCCAGGGCCTGTAGAGGATCATGTCAAAATTCGGCTGTCCAGATAGATTCATAAGAATGGTATGTCAATTTCATCATGATATGATGGCTCATGTCCCGGATGATGGTGAAACATCTGAGGCCTTCCCAGTCACCAATAGTGTCAAACAAGTGTGTGTTTTAGCACCCACTTTGTTCAGTATGATACTCTCTGCCACTCTGACTGATGCCTTTCAACACTGCACTGAAGGAGTAGGCCTGAAGTACAGAACCGATGGGAAACTATTCAATCTGAGGTGACTGTGTGCCATCACCAAGGTGAAGGAAACTGTACTTCGAGATTTTCTCTTTGCCAACGATTGTGTTCTGAATGCTAGTACAGAGCCAGAAATGCAAGCCAGTATGGACAAGTTTTCATCTGTATGCAACAACTTCGGTCTCACCATTAACATCAAGAAGACTGAGATCATGCACCAGCCAGCTCTCCACGCTCTGTACTCAGAACCGTCCATCGCTGTAAATGGACAGAGACTTCAGGCAGTGGACCACTTCACTTACCTGGGCAGTACCCTTTCCCAAGCAGTGTCAATCGATGATGAAGTAAACTGCTGAATTGCTAAAGCCAGCTCTGCATTTGGCCAATTGCGCTCCAATGTCTGGGAACGTTGAGGGATCAGCTTACCAACGAAGCTGAAGGTCTACCGAGCAGTGGTGCTTCCAACTGTGCTGTACACCTGTGAGACGTGGACTGTTTATCAGAGTCATGCACGAAGGCTCAATCACTTCCACATTTCCTGTCTGCGAAAGCTTCTAAAAATCAGATGGCAGGACAAAATGCCCAATACTGAAGTCCTTACCAGAGCCAGTCTGCCATCAGATCACACACTGCTGATCAAAGCCCAGACCAGATGGGCCGGTCATGTCATGAGAATGTCAGACGAGCACATTCCTAAAGAACTCTTCTACGGAGAACTCACCCAGGGAAAGTGCTCCAATAGAGGACAAAAGAAGCGGTTCAAGGACATGCTGAAGACCTCTCTGAAGTCCCTCGAGATCAACACCTCCACATGGGAAACCCTCACACTGAATTATCCAGCATGGCGCAGCCTCATTCACACAGGCAGTAATACCTCTGAGGCAAGGCGTACTGCTGAGGCTGAAAGAAAGCGTGAGCTGCGCAAGTCCAGAGCTGCCCGCACATCATTGACAGTGCCATCACATGTCTGCCCTACGTGTGACAGGATGTTCCACACCCGAATTGGACTGATCAGTCATCTTCAGACGCACAGAGTCCAGTCATTGAACGAATGAGTTGTTGAGGTCTTCATCGACAATGATGGACGAACATCATTTATTAAAAATATCATTCAGGAATAGATATAGTAAAGATTTAACATTGATTGCTTAGTTACAGTAGTTCATTTCATTACATAATTTGAACCACAAGACAGTACCTTTATATATGTTTTCATTAAAAATCAAATTGACACTTCTGGTGCTTTAAAAATATTTTGAAAAAGTTAAAAACTCAGCTGTCCAGAAGAAGAAAAATATAATTTGTCACAGGTAATAGTCTGTTCTGATTCTCTATGAAGTATCATATTAATGGCAAGACCAATCAGAAACCATATCATCCAGGAATATATTTCTTTAAATGTGATAGGGCAAGTGATCTAGTGTTCCATAAAACCTTTAATAATATAGGAGTATTTTTTATTTTTAGTTAAGTAACTTGAATTTTTTTTATTGGTCATTTTTTTTTGAGGAAGTGTAGACTTAATTATTATCAAGTAAATGACAAGAATAAACACAATGTATTATTTTTGCAAAACATAAAACTTCGTCCTAGCAATACTCACAACAAAAGATCAACTTAGCTTGGCTCATAATTCACTTTTTCACTGTCTCAAATTACTTGATGTCAGAAGAGCACAAGTCGGGCAAACATCAGCTAGTTAAGTCTGTTTATTGGGCTAAAAGATATTTTATTTCACCCTCTGGTTCATTACCAAGTCATGCCAATTACCTTATTCAGTTTATGTTCTCTTTTCTAAAGGAAAAACCACACAAGCTACTTACAGCCATACCTGAGAGTTGGGAAGGATGAAGAATTGGTTTATTTTCTCAGGATGCTGCAGTAAAATATCAGCCTATGCAGTTTTTTTCCCTCTCTTTCTCAAGAAATACAAATACTGACAGATTTTGTACGGTGAAAGTGGGAACATCAATTAACAACCTTCCTGATTTTTTGCTCTGTCATGTGCTCAGTTTCCAAATAAATATTAAACTACAGGATAAATGACTATTCAGAGGTTATGAAACACCCCCTAAAATATATTAAAAGAGCAATAAGTTTATGTTCTTACATAACTAGCAAACTTATGGTAGCAGAAAAATGAAAGGTGAGGATTCAACCTACTCTAAAACACCAGTACTATTCTGCATCTTTGCATATTATACTTATCGCGGGGTGCTCCATTGTTTCTGGGCACAAAAGATTCAATCTTTGGTTTTGGAGATCTGACAAATTTTACATTCTTTTTTGAGGTTTTGATATGAGATTACCTTTATTTTAAATCCTTTTCAAAATATATAATTACAGCTGATCTTTGTTATGTTTTTGCCACACACAAAGAACAACCACATGCTGTCAGTCTAAAAATGACTTTTCATTTAGTTTGGAGTAAACTTCAAAAAAGAAAAACAAGCAAAGACTACAAGAGAGCACCCTGGTTGTGTCTTCTATCAAAGACTGCAGCAATCCCGAGAACAAAATGGCTTCTGTCTCTGCAAATAGGCAGAGCTCTTAGAAATTTAAAGGTCCAGCACACAGAAAACAAAGACATCATTGTTTCATAAGTCCATACAGGTCATCTTTGCCCTCCCCCGCCCCCAATCTAATTATTGACCTTATGATTGCTCTTGTAACCATTCATAAACTACAGTATCCCTTTTACACACAATCCAAAGAAGAGGTGGGGCAGACGCGGGGCCTCAGAGGAGGGGCGGGACAAAGTGTGTTCAGTTTTGTGCAAGTAGAAAGTTGGCAACCCTATGTCTCAATAGTTTCTGTTTGGATTTAGTTGCCCCACATCCTTTCTAATGTTTCATTTCACAGCAATTACTTTGGTAGCTGCAATCCCAGCATGCTAAGCACACTGTGTTTGCACATCAATGACACATGCAAACACGTATTTCATTTCTTTCAGGATGACTGTAATAGGAAATAGCATCTGTAACAGGGTAGCTAGCCCCTTCAATGAAATCAAGCCCAGCTCTCCTGATCCAGGGTAGATGCACCTTCATTTGGGTAAGGAGGAGGGTGGAGGTGGGGCTTCTCCCCCAGGAGTTAGAAATGAAAGACAGCTTAAAGGTGTGAGGGGGAGTGCAAGAATGAGCTCAGAAGAGGACTAGAGCTGGCTTGAGAGGTTCAGTGAGCAGATGTTCCTGAAGGAGGGTGTGGTGAGAGTTCTCTAGTGAACAGTGGAGCCAGATCAGACTGGTGAAAGTGAAAAGCAGTCAAAGGGTTACCAAACTTCCCTAGACCTGAGAACAATGGCCAGAGAGGGTTGAAGACTGCAAGCAACAGAGGGAAAAACCTGCCGGCTCTCTGAGATGGCGTGCTGGGCTGAGGAGTGATAGACGGGTAGCCTGCTGATGTCTCCCAGCAAGAGAGAGAACCAGGCTGGAGAAAGAAACAAGATGGAGAGGCACCCCAGCTAGACAAGGTGGAGAGAGGCATGGTGAGAGCCATCCCTGAGAATGGGAGCATGATGAGAGACACTGGAGAACTGAGACAAGATGGGAGATGCCAGAGTTGTATTGGAGCTGGAACATGGTGAGAAGTTCCGGAACTGTACTGGGGGTGCTGATGGAGTGTTGGGACTTGAAAGAGTGAAGATACTATTTGGACTGTGCTGGAAAATTTTGGATTCTGGTTGTGGGACTTTTGCTATGATTTTCATGCATGGAACTTCTGTAATAAATTAACTTTCCAAGAGCTAGTTATATGTGGAGAGGAATCCAGAAGAAAGGAGAAACTGAGCCAGACACAGGTCATGCCACAGTCTGCTGCTAGAGGGTATCCCAGATAGGGCTGCCTCCTCACATTGTTCCTTTAAAACACCTTGAAAATAGCTTAGAAAGACAAGAGATACCTATATTTTCACAAGGAAAAAACCACAAAATGCACAAGTAATCCTTTGGCTAAATTATTTAAAACAAGTTGAAAATAATTAATTTACAGCTGCATCCACTAAAACACCAGTTTAATGAGCACAATGGGGTTTAGAGACTATGCATAATTAGTAAATACTGTAAGTTCATTGGTTTTGTTAAGGGATTAGTTAGTTTTCATTATATTATTTTACTTCTTCCATATGAAGTGTAAATGGAGGCACAGTTTTACAGCCAACTCTTCAGAATATGTTTCCAGTGGAGCAGTCCAAATTCATTTTACTTGCTCATGTAAACTGTATTTTTCCATATCAGTGAAGTCCGTCAAATTATGCAGTTATCCCAGCTTCCATTGCTTTTCTCTCTGGCTACAATAGTCAAAATCTATGTCATTTGAGACTGAGTTCAATATGACAGTACAATCGAGTTTGCCATAAAGTTAATGGCAGATACTTCTAAGTCAAAACATAAAGAAACTATTTCTTTAAGTACTTAATCAGTTGTTACATAAAGTACATAGAATTCCACTAATAGCTAGGTATCTGACCAATCTTTAGTGGGTAAGCCACAAGATTAGAAATAATTTAGGCTCCGTTTCAAAATAAGTGGGTCTGTAGTGCCTTGCAAACACAAATTATACCTTACGAAATAATATGATAGTAAAGCACTATCTTGATCAGCTTAACAGAGACTTTGAATGAACTACCAATGAAAAGAAGCAGTAAAAGAGGAATTTTGCAACACAAGACCGTGATTTACACAAAATCAAAGGCTAGCAAATATATCAGGTTAATGCTGAAATCCTAGCCCCGATGAAGTCAATGTCAAAACTCCCATTGACTTCAGTGGAGCCAGGATCTCACTCCAAGTGTTCTTGGTAGAAGTTTAAGTCCATGAAATTGTTACCTCATATGGTATAGTTAAGCTTTGCCTTGCTTAGTGTAATTGAACACAGTAAATTAGATGTGCATGTGTAGAGGAGCATGGTTATAAAACAGATTGAGTTCATGGTCTGCAGCATATTTACCTGAGAGCCTGATGTTCTGATAGATCAGTTCTGCAGTACTTCTAAAAATAATCGGTCATGCCAGCAGATAAGCATCTTTACTCCTAAAAAGAGCACATCAAGGAATGTCTCTGAGGTGGTTAAATATTTTGTAAATGATGGAGAATATCATTATGTCAGTATAAATTAAAGAATTAACCTGATGTGTAGAGCACGGTAAACAGTGTGTAGCAAAAGATTATTTGCCATATTTTGCCTTTCTAGCCCAAATTTATTCATGGCCAAGATAACCTCTCCATTGCCCTGATCATCCTAGGAGCTATTCTTTGCCCCTGTTCCATTTTGAATAGAAGGATCTGACTGGGCTGGGGGATGGAAGAGGGGGAAGAGGGAGGCAGGGGAGTAGCAATGACTGGTTTAGAAATAAGTGTAGCTCTTACTGACTTCAGTACTCGCAGCATGGCCCCACAGTATGCCAACATTTTCATGGCTGACTTAGAACAACGTTTCCTCAGCTATCATCCTCTAATGCCCCTACTCTATTTGCGCTACATTGATGACATTTTCATCATCTGGACCCATGGAAAAGAAGCCCTTGAGGAATTCCATTATGATTTCAACAATTTCCATCCCACCATCAACCTCAGCCTGGACCAGTCCACACAAGAGATCCACTTCCTAGACACTACAGTACTAATAAACGATGGCCACATAAACACTACCGTATACTGGAAACCTACTGACCACTATACTTACCTACATGCTTCCAGCTTTCATCCAGACCACACCACTCGATTCATTGTCTACTGTCAAGCTCTGCGATACAATCGCATTTGCTCCAACCCCTCACACAGAAACAAACACCTACAAGATCTCTATCAAGCATTCTTACAACTACAATACCCACCAGCTGAAGTGAAAAAAAAGATTGGCAGAGCCAGAAGAGTACCTAGAAGTCACCTACTACAGGACAGGCCCAACAAAGAAAGTAACAGAACACCACTAGCCATCACCTTCAGCCCCCAACTAAAACCTCTCCGGTGCATTATCAAGGATCTACAACCTATTCTGAAGGACGATCCATCACTCTCACAGATCTTGGGAGACAGGCCAGTTCTTGCTTACAGACAGCCTCCCAACCTGAAGCAAACACTCACCAGCAACTGCACACCATACAACATAAACACTAACCCAGGAACCTATCCTTGCAACAAAGCCTGTTGCCAACTCTGTCCACATATCTATCAGGGAATACCATCATAGGACCTAATCACATCAGCCACGCCATCAGAGGCTCATTCACCTGCACATCTACCAATATGATATTGCCATCATGTGCCAGCAATGCCCCTCTGCCATGTACATTGGCCAAACTGGACAGTCTACATAAAAGAATAAATGGACACAAATCAGATGTCAGAATTATAACATTCAAAAACTAATTGGAGAACACTTCAGTCTCCCTGGCCTCTTGATTACAGACCTAAAAGTCGCAATATTAAAAAAAACTTCAAAAACAGATTCCAACGAGAGACTGCTGAATTGAAATTAATTTGCAGATTGGACACCATTAAATTAGGCTTGAATAAAGACTGGGAGTGGATGGGCCATTATACAAAGTAAAACTATTTCCCCTTGCTTATTTTCCCCCCGTTACAGTTCCTCACATCTTCTTGTCAATTTCTGGAAATGGGCCATTTTCATTACCACTACAAACAGTTCTTTTTCTCTCCTGCTCATATTAGCTCACCTTAACTGATCACTCTCCTTATAGTGTGTATGGTAACACCCATCGCTTCATATTCTCTGTGTGTATATATATATATCTTTCTACTGTATTTTCCACTGCATGCATCTGATGAAGTGGGCTGTAGCCCACGAAAGCTTATGCTCAAATAAATGTGTTAGTCTCTAAGGTGCCACAAGTTCTCCTGTTCTTTTTGCAGATACAGACTAACATGGCTGCTACACTGAAACCTGACTTCAGTGGAGCTAGCCAGATTTATACCAGCTGAGGATATGACCACGAGGTTTTCAGTAGATGTAAAGTTCAGATGCTTTCTCTAACCTTATCTAAGCCTCTTGGGTTTATAAATCTGATCTAGAAATCTCAGCTGAGGACCTATTCTTGTGACATTTCCAGTATTGTCTGCTTCTGGTCAGGCCATAAATAATGTGAGGACAGCCTTTCTGGTTGTAATTCTGCCTTAAGTCTCCTGGTGGAAATTGAAAGTTCCCAGAAGCATGGCAATGGAAAATAGTGAAAAGAAAAATGTACTGAAAATTTTCAAACAGCAAGAACTGTTTAAGTGAGGGCTGTTGTCAGCGCCTACCCTAAACAAATGAATTTTCTCATCCCAGATCAGAAAGACTTCAAAGAATACAGATAAGCCTATAAAACACTGGGTACTTATCTGAACAGAACCAACACACTTTTTAAGTGTTACCCAATATTGTCAAGAGTAAAAATGGAAGGCCAAATTCTACATTTCCCCTTGAATGTTAGGGGTGTAAGTCAATGGAGAATTTGGCTCACAATTTACTCTGAATCCAGCTAGATACACTGACCACAAGTATGCATACTAGAATATATTATTCAATGTGGGCCAAATTGCAGTTTATGCATCCAGGCAATGAGTAAATGGGGCATCAGAGAAGTACATGGATATCTGCACTGTAGGCAGCTGCCTGGAGAGCAGAGGGCCCTTGAGAGGCCTCTACATCTCCCCTCGACACATGGGTGGGAACATGAGAAAAGGTGGAGCCTTGGCTCTGCCCTCAAAATGCACTAACCTAGACATAGACAAATTTATTTGGGCATAAGTTTATGCCCAAATAAATTTGTTAATCTCTAAGGTGCCACAAGGACTCCTCATTTTTTTTTTTTTTTTTTGCTGATATAGACTAACATGGCTACCACTGAAACCTTAGCCTAGAAATGCCAATGGGCATAGGGAAGTAGTTTGCACCATACGTAGACTTGGCACAGTGTGCTTCTCCCACATGGCAGCCTTCCAATCTACTCCTATGGCTGCACAAGAATGCACTGCAGGGCTGGAGAGAGATTTTGCACTGTAGGCTTTGAAGAAAAAACTGCAACATTGACAACATTTGGCTCTCAGTCACACCAGTTCAAGTTAATTGAAGACCATGGTATTGAACTAATGTAACTTAGGACCCCTATACTCTGGCTGTCTTTGCTGCAATACTTGCAAGACAAAGTTCTGCTCTCATTTACATCAATACAACCCTCTGAATTCAGTGGGGCTGCAATGGGATAACTAGGAATAGTTAGTGATAGATTTTAATGAAGACAGAAGGCACAGTATGGAGGTGAAATTTGACTGTCAGTGGCACCTGTGTAACCTCATTAACTTATAGTCTGTAAGAGACGATGGGTCCTAATGTGTCCTCCACACATACTCTGCAATTTTCATTGAAACCAGGAGAAGCCAGGCATGCATATATTAGGTAGAGCTGGCCCTTTGTTTTCACAAGAAAAACCATGTAAAGACCAGGGATCAAATTTGCATAAGGAAAAATCTTTTGTTGTTGTTTTTGCTTTGCTTTGTTTCCCAAGGTTTACATCACATGCACTGTAATTAATCATTTCTCCCTCTCTCTTATTAAAACTCATAGAAAAACAGCAGTTGCGTAGAAGTCTCCTCAGGAGGCCAAAAGTATTTATTTAATCAGTAATATACAGTCAGTTATTCCTTGGAAAATAATGTATGTAGACATGAAATGCAGCTTTAGTTGTTTCTCTGGGGTGAGCACAACAACTAGGCCCTTGATTTACAGTGGTGGTAATCAAAATAGACTGTTTTATCACTCATCCTGTGGCGATCCCTTCAGCGGGTAGGACGTCCAGCAGGGCAAATTCAAATTAAGGTGGAGAATTGACAAAGAATGTGCTGAAAAAAAGAGCAATTTACTAACAGTGGGCAATCAGTTTAAACACCCCAGGTTAATTGATATCTGTGATTTATATGTAAGGGAAGAGCCGTAGACAGACCTTAGGGCTATGAACACTGAGGACCAAATTCATTGTGCTGTAAACCCATTGAAACTATACTGAAATAGCTGTTTTGCCAATCTGTCCAATGCCATAACTTTCTAAGTTCATACTTATGTCTAAATCCTCATATACTGGCCTTGCGACCACAACGCCTTATAAGAATGGAATGCTGTTGCCAGCATTTGAAAGGTTGTGTGTAAGGGCATTATGATGGGGGATGGAGATTAGTCAGTTTTTAACTTGCCTGATTTGGGAATTGCATGGGCTGGAACTGCTGCTGTTTAGTTATCCAAAGTTACATCAAAGGGCACCTGGAGTACATGGACAGTTGTACTTTTTCATTATGTAAAAGTCTAAAGATATTGTGTGTATACAAAAGATATATGTTATAGACAGGGCAGATAGTACCACCTGTTATTAAGGTTGCCTGACACTTTTCATTATAAGACCCTGTATTTAATTAGTTATGTAACCCTTCTGCCCTTCTGAGTTGGCAGCAACAAGGGCCGGGTTCAGTATCTAGGGGTTCCGTTTCAATAACACAGTGCAAAACCGGTCCGAGCCCTCACCCAGTGATCTGGGACAATTACATACCACCCCCTGGGTGCCTGTAAGAGGCAATACTTCTCCTCTCACAAGACACAGAGACTGAGTGTAGCAAAGTCCTTTTAACAAAGGAAGGAAACAACGTGGCATTATGTTGGGGAAACACCACAAACAGGATTCATAACACAAACCATGAGCAAAAGACCCATTCCCAAGTAAATTTAGCAGTGTCCTTTTCCCCTCAGGGTCTTAAGTCCAGCAACTCAAAAATCCCCCAAAATCCCAAGAGTCCAACAACCCAAAAGTCTCTGTCCCTGGTCAGTGCAGCCCCAGCCTGGGTGAAAATGGGACAGGGTATTAAGGGGCACCTTACATGGTCCAAGGCCGACTGCCCCACCTCTCTGTGGGGTTCTGCTGCAGCCTTCACTGCAAGCCATTCTGCCAGCTGCTCCGGTCTACCAGCCATCCCGTGAGCTGCTCCAGCGATCCCACAAACTGCTCTGCCAGCCGCTGCACAATATGTCTTTAGCCCCCTCCCACAACTTAACACAGCACTCACTGATTTCAACTTGTAGTAGCAGAGCCTTGGTGCTGGTGCACCATTGGCCCAAAGTGAATTCAGCTCAGCAGCCTGTAACTAAACTCCTAATCAAAATTAGCTCTGATATTCTATATTAGAGAGAGAAGAAGATGCAGTCAGTGTTTCAGGCCCTCAGAAAGGGCCCACACCACCAGATACAAATGCCTGCCCCCAACCACACTCAATTCATTGGGTTTTGGAACCCATCTCCCTTGTCTAGCGAGTGCTACTTAGTTGATGGTGAGTCTCTCTGTCATAAAACAGTTCCACTGTCCTTGATTTACATAATCAGAGTAACAACACTTTATTCTTCCTGCCCAATAACAGAGAAACTGGGGATCCCACAGCAGCCAAAGTGACTATTTGGGTAGGCAGTCCCTCATGTTAGGAAGGGTGGGTGTGCCCATAAAAACGAGAACAGTATCTGAAGTCCTATTCCATGGCTCACCATCAGATGTCAGGGTAGAGCTCCTCCTGACTCTGCTTACATCTATAACTTTGTCAAACTTTAACATTTTCAGCTGAAATTTTCCATGCAAGGTGTCTACCTCAGGCTGAATGTTTCTGGAAAATTTTAGCTAAAACCTGTCCTTTAATACTGTCTCTCAGTCCTTGTTCAGTTCAAGTTTTGATTTAGTTTTTTAATAAACTCTCGGAGTTGAAAATCTTCCCTTTCTGCAAGAAACATAGGATCAGGCAACAGCTTGACATTTGAGCAATCAAGAAGCAAGGGTGATGGGTTCCCCACCAGCGGGTCACCTGGAACTGAGGTACCATTGAGCCCCTGTGACCCACCAGCTTGGGATACCTTTACACTGTACTACTGTGACCAGCTAGCTAAGCCCTCTCCCAGACTCCAGCCTGCACTTTTATCATACAGATAGAGACACACCCAGCTGCAGTTACATACAGATGATCCCTTTATGGGAAGGCTTTAGCTAAGGAACTTCCCAGCTACTCAGGTACACCTCCCTGGGGTGTAAACCCAAAATTATACCGTCTTGCACAGTACAGAGATCTGTACAGTGTAAGCTCATGAAATTCACTCGCTCCCTCAATATGGAGAGGAAATATACAACAGCTTTCTGCCCCGAGATATGATTTCCACACACACACTAGTTTTAGACAAAGCAAAAAGAAGTTTATTAACTACAAAACATAGATTTTAAGTGATGATAAGGGATAGCAAGCAGATCAAAGCAGATTACCTAGCAAATAAACAAAACACACAAACTAAGCTTAATATACCACATAGATTGGATATGAACAGCAAACTCTCACCCTAAATGATGGTTCAAGTAGACTGCAGATTCTTAAGGAGCAAGCTGCACTAACTTACAGTTTGGAAACCCCAGGTATTTCATTCACAGGCTAAAAATCCCTTTAGCCTGGGTCCAGCACTTCCCCAATTCAGTCTTTGTTCCTCAGGTGTTCCCAGGAGCCTTCTTGGGAGGGGAGTCAGTGAAGAACCACAGTGATGTTGCTACCCTGCTGTAAATAGCTTTGGCATATGGCGGGAACCCTTTGTCTCAAAGCTTGGTTCCCACGCCATTCCGTGAAACAAAAAACCACCATCAGTATCCCAAGATTGAGTCCAGCAACAAGTGACCTGACCACATGTCCCTGTAGTGTCATAGCAGCCATAACTCAGAGGCTGCTTATAGCATCCTCAGGAAGACTCCTCAGGTTCAGGAAAATAAGCTTCTTCTAAGGCCTATTGTTTTCCCAATGGCTCATTAACCTGAATGGGCTCTATGACGGGTTGGTTGGACCCCCATTCTGGGATGCCACCTGATGTACTGGGGTTTCAGTGAGCCCCTCCTGCTCCACAATCCTGGATTCCCTCTCCCTGTTTTGCTGAATTAGGCCCACCAGCCTCTTGCAGCAAACACACACAGGTAGGGCTACACCCAGCTGCAGACATAGAATGAGGTCAGCTCTGTTTGAGAGGATTCACCCAACACTCATGTGAATAAACCCAAAATAATACTGTCTTGCACTGTATAGAAATATCTGCACAGTGCAATCTCATAAAAATTCACCCTCTCCCTCAATGTGAAGAGAGATATGCACAGCTCTTGCTCCCTTCCTTCCCCCAATATGAATTGCACAGGCTGGGTTATGTTATAAACAAGAAATAAGTTTATTAACTACAAAAGACAGATTTTAAGTGATCATAAAGGATAGCAAACAGAACAAAGCAGATTACTAAATAAATAAAACAAAACACGCAAGCTAAGCTTGATTCATTAAATAAATAGGTTACAAAATGTAACCGTAAATGCTGAATTTAGGCAGGATGCAGAGTTTCTGTAGCTCAGAGTTCCAGTTATTTTTCTAACACATTGGACCCTTGTCTCAGTCTGGATTCACCCTTGCCTTTCCCTTTGGGTTCTTTCAGCAGTCCTTCTTGGGTAGGCAATGGAGGAGAGACCAGATCAACTCCTTCCCCGAAAAGATTTACCTAAGGTGGGAATCCTTTGTTTGATCCCCATTCTCCAACAGTGGAAAAGTACCAGCAGTGTCTATGGTGGAATTTTGTATCTGGTGACAGGGCCACCTGCCCTGGTAATGTCAGAGCTATGTCCCAGGATGCCTCTCAGGAAGGAGAGAGATTAATATCTTCATAGTCTTATTGTTTTTTATTAATGAGCCATCAGCCCTGTTTAACTTTTTCATTTTTAAGCCTGAAGAGCTATTGTGGGCGTCATCCTCAAAGTAGCACATTTGAAATACAGATACATGGTCAATATTCTTAGCTTCAGATATAAAAATGATGCATGCATATAAATTGGATAAACACAATCGGTAGATCATAAAGTTTTCAACGATACTTTATATTACCCCTCTTGTATAAAACATATCTTAGTTATGTCATGTTCATATCATAACAATATTTCTATGAAGAATATGCGGTGTAATGTCACAGGACCTTCCCAGCCAACCATCTACACGGACGGTCTTTTGCCTAGTTGGCATTCCCCACGTGTAAACACATTTGCAATACAGATAGTCGATATTCCTAACTTCAGATACAAAAAAGATTCATGAATACAAATAGGATAATCATATTCAGTAAATCATAAGCTTTCCAATGATTTCTCACATGATCTATCTTGCATAGAATACATCAGAATTATGCCATAATCATATCATAATAATATCACTGTGAAAAATATGGGATGCATTGTCAAAACAGAATTAAAGCAGAAGCAAGAGTAAAGTTGTTGCTTCAGACATGAGTTTGTTTTAGGTTTTGTTTTTTATTTATTTAAATAAATGAAGACTAGCTAAAATGTTGGCACTAAACTGATCTGACTGCAGCTTTTTACTAGAAAGAGAATCTTAAAAAGGACCGGCTGTGAAGAGCATTGGTACATTAAGAACAGGAGGAACGAAAAGCAAAAGGCAATTGTGTCAACTTTAAAAAATACCCAAAACATTATGAAACATTCTAAAATCATTCTAAAGTAGCAGATTATTTTTACTGCATTTCTTTTATTTATTTCTGAGCAATTTGATAGCCTTCTTGGATGGTTGCAGCCATGGGACTCTGACTTCATGCCTGTAATGGGCTGACCTGCCCCTTAAGAAGCAGAGCTGTGTAAATGGCTAATCCCATCTAATTAGCCTGCCTGACACAGCAATTGGCTTAAGCCTGCTAAGAGAGCAGCAGGAAGCTGCAAGGCTGGGGGTGCAGGAGAGAAGGAAAGTAAGTTAATTAATTAAGCAATTAAATTTTTTATTAAAGTTAATGTTTAAAATTAAATATACACAAGTTAAGAGAGAGGGTACTGTACGTCTGGATTCAGGCTTGAGTTATGCAGGATTACAGGTATCGGTTGCAAGGATGGAGAGATACGTAGATATCACATAATATTACAGCACTCTCCAGCCAGAAAGGCCTGGGAGAGACCCTGACCAAGCAAGGGAGAGAGTACAGAGCTATCCAGGCAATAGAGAAGTCTTGGGCCTCACAGCAGAAGGAGCTGCTGTAGAGGAAGCTGTGACTAACTGCTCAAGAAGCTGCACAACTGGCAAGGAAGATTTCACCTGTCTCCCTTGAAGGGTTGTCTGAGCAGATTCAGAGACCTCTTATATTTTGGTCCTCTTAAATTTTAAATTAAGTTTTGGGCCTCTTAAATTTTGCTTGAGCTCTGAGGTAACAACCTTAAAACCATTGTTCAAGTGCTCTTTTATGAATGCTTTATGATATGAGATATGCTGGAGTTAGAGAGTTTGGCCTCTCCTTGACTGGGCTGTTCAAGTGACGTTGTTTCCTTATTGAAGGAGAAACTGAGGCCAGCCAGTGCAGAGCTATACTTGTCAGCACCAGATGCTTTAGAAGAAGGTGAAAGAACCCCACAGTAGGAGATCTGGGATAACTTGCTCCCTACATTAGGTCTCAGCCTGGACTCTAATAGTAACAGATTAGATTAAACACTGAATCATAAAGTTAGATATCCTTCCGCAAAATTTTTATCCCCAATTATAATAACGAGATAATCTTGGTAGTCATATAAATTTCTAACCCCTTTTTGAACTTCTTCAACTCAATGACTCCTTGTGGCAGTGAGTTCTATGGTTTAATTACATATTTAGTACGCCTACACGGAGATTAAAAAATCTGTGGCTGGCCCAGGTCGGCTGACTCGGGCTCATGGGGGTCAGATTGTGGAGCTAAAAACTTCTGTGTGAGCTTGAACATTGACACAGCAATTTGTAGTCCCACAGCCCGAGACTCACAAACCTGAGTCAGTTGACCCAGATTATCCCTGTGTAGACATTCCCCTTGTGTGAAAAAGTATTTCCTTTTACTGGTTTTGAACTTTTAACTTTTAATTTGATTGAATATTCCCTTGTTCTGATGTTATGAGACAGTGAGCACAGAAGTGCCGAATCTACCTTCTCTAGAGACTATTCATTACATATATATTTTATCATGTCCCCTCTACTTCATCTCCTTTCTGAGGTAAACAAGCTCTTTTTAGGGGGGTTTTTCCAGGCTCTTGATCATTCTCATTGCTCTTCTCTGAACCTCCTCCAGTTCTTTAGTATACTTCGTGAGATGGGCTGACCATGACTACAGCACACTGCATTCCAGATGAGGCTGTACCACTGGTTTACATAAAGACATTATAATTTTCTCCATATTACTCACCTTCCCATTATTTATATAGCTCAGGGATCAGCAACCTTTGGCACACAGCTCACCAGGGTAAGCACCCTGGTGGGCTGGGCCAGTTTGTTTACCTGTCACATCTACAGGTTTAGCCGATCACGGCTCCCACTAACCACAGTTCATCGCTCCAGGCCAATGGGGGCTGCGGGAAGGTGCAGCCAGCACATTCCTCGGCCTGTGCTGCTTATCACAGACCCCATTGGCCTGGAGCAGCGAACTGCGGCCAGTGGGAGCCCCGAATGACCGAATTTGCAGATGCAGCAGGTAAACAAACCAGCCCAGCCCAGCAGGGTGCTTACCCTGGCAAGCTGTGTGCCAAAGCTTGCCGATTCCTGATATAGCTTATCGCCTTGTTTGCTTTTTTGGCCACAACTGAGCATTGAGTTGTCCACAAGATCTGTAATCAAACTTTCCCAAACCTCCAAATATCTTCGGTTTGGTTCAGTTCACTTTGGTTCAGGCATGGATGAATGCTGCAAACTGTCCAACCCTAGGGAAAACCAATTAGTATACATGTTTGTTTTCCCTTTTTCTTTCTCTTTCAATTTCTTTTTTCCCTCCTTTCCTTCAATTTTT
Source organism: Chelonoidis abingdonii (assembly GCF_003597395.2). NCBI lineage: Eukaryota > Metazoa > Chordata > Testudines > Testudinidae > Chelonoidis > Chelonoidis abingdonii. The sequence goes on along the minus strand of NC_133771.1, from coordinate 194,768,546 downwards.
ACTATCTTCCAGGTCTGAGCCTTAGGTAAACTTAATAAAAGCCAACAGAACATTTTAAGGTGGGGAAATACTAAGGCTGCAATAACCTTTAGCAAACGTATTAGACCAGATCAGCTGAATCACCGCAATTAGAGCAGATAAGTTATATTTTAGTGAAGTCATTGCTCATAGCCACAGCCTAATGGCTGTCCTGCTGTAGGTAAATCAAACAAACCAATCATCCCACTGTTTTTAAATTGCCAACCTTTTGTTTATTCAGGAGAAGCCAGACCCTGAAGTATGAGGCTCGTTATACTTTGGAGGGACAGAGTATGACAAGAGAGTGAATGTCATATACTGAAGTCACTGTAAATAATGAGGAGACACACCTACTCATATAACAGAATTTAGCTGGGGAATAAGCTTGCTCTCAGCTGCTTTTTACCAGCAACAATTAGGAATATGCAAATTGGCTGGAAAATAAGATCAGCAGGTGCCATAAAAAATTGGCTTGCTGCATCAGTGTTTAAGCTTTCCTAAGACATTTGCAATACTTCCTGTAGTTAGAATGGGTATATCACAAATACAATACATTTAACTAGCCCAGGTGGCAAATATCCACTTTCTAATGTCCACCTCTGTTGCCTGAGTCCTAATTTAGAACCAAAACCAAATGAAAGGTAGGTTGTAGATTCAATTATGTTTAATCTTTTTTTTTTTTTTTTTAAAAGTATTTTTCATTTTCATGAGCTGTCACATTTGTCGCAGTTTTACTGATCCCTGTGAGTAGCACTTTATACTCCTGGGCAGGAAGAAGTCATGTCTGTTTTCAGACATCACCCATGAACCTCAAGTAGTGTGAAAAAGATGCTCAAATTCTCGTGACTTGCAAATCATGCACAAGCAATGGCAAAGCTGTTTCTCCCATAGTGAAAGTCTCAGTGGCAGAGTGTAATTTTCAAGTGTGAGCACCTTACCAGGATGTCAAAATCTGGCATTTGGATGCTTCATTTGGCACTAAGCCACATAATTATCTGCTTTATGCACCAAAGTGCTGTTTTGTGTGACCAAAAGTGGCATTTGAACATCCTCGTAAGGTGCCCATATGAGCTGTATTTCAACTGAATGACTCTATTGAAGAAAATGGTGGTTTTCCTGATATCTAATAGTTTTTATTTGTACATTTAGGATTGAATAGTTCAGCTCTAAACTGATTTACGGCTGAAGACATTTACATACCCAAAAAACCCATGCTGCCTCGGAAACCAAAATGTATCATTCCAGCAGTCAATCTTTCCTGCTTAGCAAACAATATCTGGGCTGACACGATGATTCATATCCTTAAATGACAGCTGATGGGGTACTTTGCTTCACCCCTCCTACTTCTCTTAAATCTACTTTTTTTCCTGACATTTTGAAATCACAGCAGACCTTCTAGATAAAGTATGCATCACCTATGACAAAATTGCCTTGCCACAGGGAAATTTATCCATGTTCTTGGGGACTTTATCTTGTCATACATTTTATGATTTAGTTCTCATAGTCCTTGGTGTCCAGAAATGATGAGCTGTTGTAGTACTTAGAGCATGTGCATCTTTGTAAACTAGCTCAAAGATTATCTATGCTTCATATAAACATTAAGGAAATGACAAGGCCAATGGGATGTATAAAACTCATTCTCTTAATTTTTCTGCTGTTTTATTCCTGCCTTATGGATATTGTTTGCATTGGAACAGACCTTTTGCTATATTAAATTGTCAGATCTCAGTAAAGTAAAATTGATCTGCCAAATATGTAATTGCTAAAATGAAGATGTAATGGGTATAAGGTCACAGGATTACTGAGTAGACACAAATGCAGCAAGGAGGAGTGAGTCCTGCTCAACTCCAAAGAAGAATAAACAAAATCTTTCCTGGGCTCAGGATCAGCTCAGCCTCCAAAGCATAATTAGGGAGCCCAGTCTTCCCATACACCCTCTCCCTCTTTTGTCTCTCCAGTTCACCTTCCTGTATCCTCCAGCAGCACGCCCAGCATCACTGCAAAAGTAGTGGAAAGGAAAGTTGGAGTTCACCCCTTTTGTGCTGGAAGCCAGGTAATACCCTGCCTGCGCCCAGTCACAGTTACCATCACTCATCTTGCTGATTATAATTTATTTTTATATCATGTGTCTTTAGCAGATTCCTCCTCCTCCTGTTGTTGTTGTTGTTAAATGTACTTTAAAAAGGCTTGATTATGCACCCTCTGAAATCAATGCTCAGAACAAGGTCTATGGGTGCAGGATAGAGTGCTAAATCCAGTGATACAATAAAGCAAAATTAGCATGAGAAAGATAGGGAAAGTAACTGCACTAGAGTTAGGCAAATACTGCTCAGATGTATTCATGAATTTTCATTCACAACTGTATATGAATTCACTTGGACTGTGACCACACCCTTTTGTGTTTCTCTGCTTTTGTGAAATTACTGGAAGGAATGTTTCGTCAACTAGCAAAACAAATATTGTAGAATGATCATGGAAAGCAAATTTCCCTCTTCACTCTCGTGCATGTGCACAGGGATAGTTGAAATTTAGCCCAATATATTAAGAAGCAGGGTGATCATTTATGTTGTTTTATTTTAGGTTTGCAGATTAGCAAAATGTGAGTTCCACTGGAGTAATAAGATCATTTACATCACTGATTTGGGAATCAATTAACTACTTTCCAAAATTAAAATTCTGTTATCATAAGCATCTTTCCCAAATCTGGACCTTAGCGTCCAAAATCTGGGTGCTTGTATGAAACTCCCCCAAGCTTATTACCAGCTTGGATCTGATCTCGCTGCCACCAGCCAGGAATTTCCAGGGCCTGACTCCCTCTCTGGTCTCCCCAAACGTTCTCTGGGGAACCCCAAGACTCAGAAACCCTGAGTCTCACACCAAAGGGAAAACAACCTCCTCCCCTTGTCTCCTCTTTATCTCATCCCCAGCTCCCCCTCCCTGGGTTATCCTGGGCGATACTGTACTTAAACTCCTTGAATGCAAAACAGAGAGGGCAATTTACCTTCCCCCCTCCTTCTTCCCCTGAGGCTATGCAGATTCAAACCTAGTCAAGCTAACACAAAGAGATTTCCCCCTCCCTTTGTTCCTTAGCCTTAACCAGAGAAAAACCTCAAACAGGTTTTAAAAAGAAAGCTTTATATAAAAAAGAAAGAAAAAGACATAAAAATATCTTCTGTATCAAGGTGACAATTATACAGAGTCAATTGCTTAAAAGAAAAAAAAGAATAAACAGCCTTATTCAAAAAGAGATACAATTTAAACATTCCAGCACACACACATGTAAATACAAAACAAAACATATAAAAGCCTATTGTTTTGCTACCTTTGTAGTTACAACTGGGAAACTGAAGATGAGAAGCTTACAGATAGAAAAAGATCCCCTCTCATAGCTGAGAGCCAGACAAAGACAAAGAACCAAAAAAATTCCCTCCTCTGAGCTTTGAAAAATCTGGTTTCCTGATTGGTCCTCTGGTCAGGTGTTTGGTTCCCTTTGTCAACCCTTTACAGGTAAAAGAAACATTAACCCTTAGCTATCTATTTATGACATTTGTATTTCCTCAATTTGTAGTTAATGAATGTTGGTGAGGGGATATTCTACATGGTTCCTTTCCTATAATCATACATGTCCAGGAGCTCTCAGAGTTTTCTGGAAAACTTGATATTAGTCCTTTTACCCTTCATTTTATTTCTTCTTCATTTTATTTCTTGTTAACTCTTCTGACTCTATATTCATTTATTTATATTAGTTTTCTCAGGTTTCTAAAATATGCCCAGTTAGGTGCACCAGGCAGACAAGCACAAGGGAAAATCCTGACCTGAGCCTGCAGGAGATGTTAAACTGACTGTCACAAGGCGGCTGTGATAGTCAGCACCCCACTTACATAATCAGGCTGAAATGAAATAAGATCCAGTTTGTGAAGTGCTTTAGTGGTTGGTGTGAAAATCCCATAGATGACTCAAACCAGTGGTCCCCAATCTTTCAGTGTGGCGGGCACGTGACGACTAGCTGGGTGCACATAGATTCCCCGGCCGGCCTGCATTGGGGACCACTGACTTAAACTATCCATTGTCAACACGGAGTCTCCTAGGACACTGTCTACCAATACCAGGCTGGACTTGAGCTTATAGCACCAATTTAATTAACCCACTTAAACTCCTGGGTGTACTCTTATTTCAGTTTGAGTGGCTTATTTTGGTTTATTGTGAATCTGTTCGTAGTGGACTTAAACTAAACTGGAATAAGTCTGGTTTAAGCAAAACTAAAAATGTCCATGCAGCCTTTTGCATGGGTTTAAAATCACACGATTAAGTAAATCAAGGCAATTCTGAATGTAGACAAGATGGTAGACAGCGCTATTCCCATTTCAGACACACAAGAACTAAAACTTTGATACTGGGTTTCTCCTGCATGTTTGTTCAGACCAACCTTCCCATGTCTTCCCCTTTCTTACCTCATGTCTGATCAAGAATCTTCTATCTCAATAATGGCTCTGCTGCATATATGGTCAGGACTCAGTAATATAGACAAATTCAGAGAAGTCCCTAAGGTTTGATTACTGTTGGTAGAGACTGAATCACTTGTACTGAACTGCAAGAGCAACACCAGTGAGTCAACTAGAATGGTGATCAAAAACCAATTGCACTCTCTTGGCTTTCCCTCTTTCAAATGATCAAAAATGATTTCAATGAAAAAAATTGGACAAAACATTCATGAACATTTTGATCTGTTTTTTTTTACCAACTCTGTTTTTAAGGACCATGCTTTCTTTAAGCTTATTGTTTTGCAAATGTTATGACTAAGTCTAAAACACTTAAGTTTTTAATAGCTGAATTTTTTCATCCTGAATAGATTTCACCTACAAATGTTAAACAAACAAAATTATTCATATAAATTCTTTATTTACAAATTCTGAACATCCTGGCTTCTCACCAGTCAGAAATGTTGCCATGGTCTGATAATTCCAGTGAGGTAGATGACTGCCAGACATCTAGCAACTCTTGATCCCTGAGATATAGTTAATAACTTGAGTGGAAGGCAGTGGATTTTAGAGTAAGAGAAGAGATGTTGCAAACGTCTTAAAAGCTTTAAATGTTCTCTTGATGATAATCCAAACTTCAGATAAATCAAAGTCTTTTGGTTTATTTTACATCAGTATGTGCATGTTGTATGTGGGAGAAGCAGGTCTCCAAGAAGAGGAATGCACTGAGGCTGTCACATCTGTATTTTAAATTTTGCATGTCTATGAGCAAAATCCTCCCAGTAGATCTACAGGGAGGATCTAAGGTAAGTGGCTTGAATGATGACTACTTTCAACTCAGTGCAGAAATACGGCTTCTTCGGATGCTTTTATGTTTCAGATATGGATTTTCACAATGGACATGTGCATGTTGGCCCACAATAGACTTCAAGAAGGTCATGACATGTTTTGGCCCACTATATTATAAATAAAACTCAGAATGTGTTGAAACGACTACCTTCTTGAAGAAAAAATATCTCACCTCTTAGCTGGAGTTACTCATTCACAGAAGATCCCTGTGACAGATGGATTGTCACATCAAAATCAATGTAAGCATGTTAAACTAAAAGTCTCAAACTAACCATGACTGCCCAGAACATCTTCTTTGTTGAGAACACTCTCTTCTCACCAAAGTATTCAAAATCGTATTGGTGGTTTAGGAGAGATATAACGCTGTTCTTGCATCTTTCAAGCAATATGAGAGCAAACTCTTTCCTCAGGACAGAACTGAGAAATGACTATCAGCATGCAAAACTTCAAGGATATAGGGCCAGATTTACAAAGGAATTTTGGCACTTAAAGATGCAGGGAATTTCAAAATGCCTTGGTGCCTGACTCCCATTGATTTCAATGGGAGTCTGGTGCCTATGCACTTAATGAGATTTTGAAAAGTACCTATCTGCATCTATAGGCACCTAAGTACCTTTGAAAATCTGACCCCAAGGGCTTAAGTCATTTTTGAAACTTGGACTTTGGCTTCTAGATCACTTGGACCCAGATGAACCCATGGAATTAGTCTTCCAGGTGCTTTCAAAATCCCACTAGGTGCCTATCTGCATCTTTAGGCACCTAAAATATCATTAAAAATGTGGCCTAAAGGCATTTTTGAAAATATTATCTCAAGTCACGGAGTCTGGCTGGAGTATTTTAAATTAGTATTTAAAATAAGAGCCATTCTTTACCTCATATTCAAATAGAAAAGTTAAAAAGAGAACAAACAAACTAAGCCTTACCCCGTATTAATACCCTAGCCTATAGAAGCTCTTATTATGTGGTCTCCTGCATGGAATTGAGTGAATGACTACCCTGACTTTCTTCTGTCATTGAAGTGCTCCTTACCCAGGAACCTATAATGACATTCCTGCAGCTAGCCAAATACATTTTATATCAGCTAGCTCAGATGCTGCACTGTCATGCTGCTTATCTGAAAAATGGCGGTGTTCTCTTGCCCTGAACTTTGATGCTAAATGCCATCTTCCTCCTTCAGTCACTTAAGGTGAATAGGATATTGTGGTCCCTTAGAAACAGGGCAGTGCTTACAGAGCTTTGAGTGGGTGAAACTAATTTGATATCTGTTTAGGACAGAAGCTAGAACACGGCTGCTTATTTAATGCCTACACCTTTTCACTTTTATTTTGTTTTAAATGAGTCGTGACCAGGGTGACCAGATGTCCCGATTTTATAGGGACAGTCCCGATTTTTGGGTCTTTTTCTTATATAGACTCCTATTCATGTGTAAAAGAATTAAGCATCTGCATTTTTAATTATTGATTTTGCAATTCTGCTTTTAAAAATCCAACTCCCTATCAGATAATCTGGAATGATTTTCATATTCAAGCTATATTTTGAGTATAGTTAAAATAAACATATTTCTTATGCTAGTCTCAAGGCTCAGAGGTGATAATAGTTCTCTGGCTGATTCATGCTTTTGGAGATGTATATATAAATAAAACGCATGTTACATATCAAAGATCTCAAAGACCTTTGCAAAGCTAAGCAAGTATTATCCTCATTTTAGAGGTGAAGAAAGGTTTAATTGGTCACCTGAGGTCACACAGCAAGTCCTTTCTGTCTGATCTCTGAGCCTACTGTCAGTCAGATCTGAAACGTCATTATCTCAATTAACTTAATTATCATGTTTTGATTAATATTCAGGTCTAATGTGTAAGAGGTCAGATCTTTGTAATAGATATATTTTTAGGAAAATCTCCCCTCTTCTTTTTACATTTGTCTGTTAATCAGATACAACTTATAGTTCTGCTAATTGTGGCTAATCATGCTACTACATTGCTAAGACTATTTATTTTTCTTTATAGATTTTTGACGTTCACATTTATATCTTTTCTGCAGCTAATTAACTCACATTGAAACAAGCAAATGTTTGAGTAAAATCAAACTTTTGTTAATGGTCTAGAGTAATTCCCTCCCAACGTAACACCTGCAGAAAATTTCTGTGAGGAGATCCCTGCAGCATTTCTCTCTGATTGCTCTGAAAGGAGTCAGGGTTTCCTTTCCACTGAACTGGCTCTGGAGCCTGCCCTCGCACCCAAAGGCTTTTCCTTTAAGGGTGTGTTTACACTGCACTTAAAAACCTGTGGCTGGCCTGTGCCAGCTGACTCAGGCTAAGGGGCTGTTAAATTGTGCTGTAGACATCCAAGCTGGAGCTACAACCTTGAGCTCTGGAACCCTCCCATTCTTCAGGGTCCTAGAGCCCCAGGTCTCAACTCAAACCTAAATGTCTACACTTCAGTAAAACAGCCGCCTAGCCCAAGACCCCCAAGCCAGAGTCAGCTGGCACAGGAGAGCCGTACCCTAAAAAGGAAGTCCTAGAAATCATCTGACTTGGTGTAGATAGCAGCTGAGCTGACCAAGCAGAAGACTGAATGGCCCTTCACCTGAGAAAAGCATCATAACTGAACAGGAAGGAAGTGGACCTCCTTGAAAGTCACCTAAAGAAAGAAGGTGGGGGCAGGCTAGCTGGTCACCCCCTAGAAAATAGTGAAACAGGTTAAAAGTCATCAGGCCCCCTCTACAGAATACTTACAAGGGCAAGCCTAGTGGAGATCTAAGGATGGAGCAGAGAGAGTGCTAAAGAGGGGGCAGACAAAGCTAGTGAGGTGATGCGGGGTGTGTATGTGTGCTGAGGGTGGGGTGAGGGATTCTGGAGCAATAGGAGCTGGGGTGTTAGAGAACTTTTTAAGTCTGGGTGCAGAGTTGCAGAGAATCATGGGGACTGGAGCTGCAGAGAGCTAGATGGGTCTAGAACAGCTGTTCTCTGCTGGTTAGTTCTAGGAGGCAATTACCTCCAGAAATTGGTAGATGAATAGACCTGTTCCATTGTTACAATCTTAATTGCCAAATGGAACCAGCAGGCACAAGTTGAACATTTTTAACTAGAATTTCCACCAGGGTAGTTCTTGCTGGGAAGCAGAAATGTAAATATACTATAAGAAAGGTGAGTTATCCCTAGTCCAATTTTTCAGATTCAGGACCTTTGGAAAATATTCAGATGAGCCTCCAAATCTGTGGGTGCTTAATTTAACTTAACCTTCTGAGGTTTTTCCCAGAAGTGAGTACTGAATTGCTTTGGTTGTTCCTACTCCTTCCTAAATTTAAGAAAAAGAAAAAAACACCTGAAAGGAATGCTTTCTTTCATAGCATTAAGAAAGCAATCCCATTCCAGAAATTGAAAATTAAGACTATTGAAAACTAAGAGTATGGGATTCCAGGTATCAACAGTACACCAGCTAATATGAAGTGGGATCCATGAAGGTATTTAGGTGCCTATACCCCACAGTTACGCACCTAAATCTCTGTTTCAGGCACCTGACTCACAGTTTTGGCTCCATTGCAATCAACAAAACTGTCAAATCTTGTAGGTACCTTACTTGTGCCTAAGTTTTCATGTTAAAAGTTCCATAGGCACCCTTGTTTCAGTCTCTGGGCATGTATACTGCCATCTCCCTCTAGGTGGATGCCTGGGTCTCCCACCTCCCATGTGAATGTACTAGCCACACGACTACAGCATCATTCCCATGCTCAATTGCGCATGCACCTCCCCCCAGGAACTAATCAATGGGCCAGAGAGAGAAGGAATGACTGGCTAAGTTGGTCCAGCCCTCTGTAACCCTGGGTCCATCCCCTTGTTCCTGCCACTCTTTCATTGTTTAACCAGAGTGATCAGCCTCAACTGGTGTGACGATGCTGTTCTGGCGGAACCCAACTGAGAGTGCCAATTCAGGATAAATTGCTTAACACAGGGCAGTTACAGTCCAAGGCTGGGATTTTTCCACTTCTAAGGCAAATCAAACCAGCCAGACAAAGAGGACTTTGGTCTCATCCCACTGGCTAACCACAAGTCACACAAGCAATTCCCTTAGACACTCCAGTTTACCAATATCCCCACCAGTGCCACTCGTGATGGGGACAAATGGTTATGAAAACCAGTACCTCAATAAAGAAAAAAAGGGTTCTCTCGATCCCAAAGAATCAAGTGCCAGACCCAGGTCAATATACAAATCAGATCTTACCCACAAATCATGCTATTGCCAATCCTTTAGAATCTAAAATCTAAAGGTTTATTCATAAAAGGAAAAAATATATAGATGAGAGTTAGAGTTGGTTAAATAGAATCAATTACATCCAGTAATGGCAAAGTTCTTGGTTCAGGCTTGTAGCAGTGATAGAATTAGCTGCAGGTTCAAATCAAGTCTCTGGAGTACATCCCATGCTGGGCTGGGTCATTCAGTCCTTTGTGTAGAGCTTCCATTTGTAGCAAAGTCCCTCCAGAGGTAAGAAGCAGGATTGAAGATAAGATGGAGATGAGGCATCAGCCTCTTATAGTCTTTTCCAGGTGTAAGAACACTTCTTTGTTCTTACTGTGGAAAATTACAGCAAATTGGAGTCTGGAGTCACATGGGCAAGTTCCTGCATACTTTGCTGAGTTACAAGGCATATCTGCCCTCCTCTCAATGGGTCAGTTGTGTAGCTGATGGTCCTTAATGGGCCATAAAGCAGGCTAGGCAGAGCTAACACCAGCTTGTCTTGGATGTTTTCCAGAAGAATAGCATAAGTTTGAAATACAGACAGTATAGAGCCAATATTCATAACTTCAACTACAAAATGGCACATGCATACAGACAGCATAATCATAACCAGCCAACCATAAACTTGTCTTGGACACCTTATATGACCCCCTTTACATACGATTTGGTGCCGCTACAGGACCTTGGTTGCAACCATATTCTATATGGTCCCAGATTATATCAATAACATCACAATAGGCTAATCTGGCAGAGAGGGAGGAATTGAACCTTGATCTCCCCCATTCGAGGTGCATGCACTAACTGTTGGGCTAAAAGTTATAACGGGTGCTGGCACCACCACTGACCTCTTGCAGCTGTTTTGTGTGGAGCCAGGCAGGTACCTAAGTCACTCCTTCAAGAAATGTCTGAGATGCCTAAGCTGTCTCCAGGCAGCTGGTTCTTGTCTGTGACTCATTAAGAACAGGTAGGCACCTCCCTGCTCAGTAGAATTGCCAACCCTCAAGAATTGTCCTGGCATCTCCACAAATTAAAGATTAATCTTTAATTAAAGATTATGTCATGTGATGAAACCTCCAGGAACACGTCCAATCAAAATTGGCAACCCTCCAAGTGCAGTCCAGATTTAGGCATCTATCTCCACGAAAAAATTAAGGTTGACACACACCTCTCTCCCACTGACTAGCTTAGGCAGCTCCCTGCCCAGCGTGCTGTCTTTTGAAGACCACATTCGTAGGCACCTATCCCTCTCATTCATTGTATAGGGGACCTAAGCACCCAACTCAGGTTTTGTGGATCGCAGTGTTGTACCTGGATTTTCTAGGCACCTAAAAGTTAGGCACCATGATGCTCAGTGTTGCAACTCCTATGTCTCCTTCATGGAACCCTCTATGGGTCCTAGCTACTGTAACACAAAGGTTACTTTACTTTAGCATATAGGCTTCATTCTGCAAGTCACTCTCCAGAGAGCAGTAATGACTACAAGATGATTGTGGGTTGGACTAGATGACCTCCTGAGGTCTCTTCCAACCCTGATAGTCTATGATTCTATGATTGTGCTCCAATGTCAGAGACATAATAATGGAGACAATAAGGATGAGCATAAGTCATAATACTCCGTCCTAAAAAGGAGTAAGGTTCAAGCCACTAGCATGCTCCGTCCATTACTCTCAAGAGCACACATAGATAATGTCAGCAGTCAGAGAGTGGTGTTTTTCTGTGTGTTCCACTCTTAAGCTCTACTCTTGTTATGCTGTAGGAGTAGCATGGTAGCTACCTAGCTGCACTCTTATCAATTCATTATTGAGTTCCCCTCCATTTCCTGTCTTGCTGAGTGCTTTTACACATAGCATTGAGCACCTGTGCTGTAGAGGATCAAGCTCAATAATGAACTCACTATAAACATTTACAATAATAGCAAACATAACTTGGACACCAGACCAAACTGTGGAGCTGGAGAAAAAATAGTTTCATCTGATTACATTCATATTTATTGGAGGTCGTATGACAAACTGTAGACTGGTTGAAAACAGCAGACAATCACTGACTGGAAAACCTGGCTTTCAACTGGCACTTAATCTCCTTTAAAAAGCTGTTCTGAACCTGCAGGAAAATAATTCAAACATTTTAATTTCATAATTTCATTGGTATCACTCACTTAACAAGCTATTTAGTTGATTGCAATTATGAAAACGCTAGATATTTAGTAAGGGCTTGCACGTCCTGTACTGGTCCATGTTATTAATAGATTTATGTTTGTTCCCTTATCATTTTCACTGCAAGTAATTTATATCAAGTGCTGAGAATATGATGGTGTTTTTCCTCAAACACAGGAAGAGTGTTAAATTATTTCTGTCAGGCTTTTTCCCCAGTACCGGGTATAGTCAAAAGATTATTCATGACTGTTACTTTATTATGCTTTCAACTGAATTTGCTAGCTTAATTAGGGCATCTTGATTTAATATATGCAAATACATGTTGTAACAGAAACCTTCACTATTTATAGAATGGCAGTCTCCTGCTTGTGATATTGTCTGAGATGCTGTAGTTCTTGCTTATTGAAATACTGACAATCTGAACCTTCCAAGCATCTATAAGCAACTACTTTCTGAGTCAACCTTGACATGATTTATGGAGGTGAGCCTACAAGTTCAGACCTTGCAAACCTGCTGAATTTCCCCCCAAGAATATACTTTTTTTGGCCAATTTTGTGCACCATGATTATTTTTTTGAGTTAATTGTGAATTACACTTTGAAACTAAAATGATACAAACAAAGCATAGCTTTGAATAACTAATGGAGTTTTATGACAAGTAGTAACATAACAGGGTCCCTAACACATCTATTGTATCAGGGGCAAGGGAACAGAGGAAACTGGCTGTGTTGCAGATCCCAGCCAGGGGGACCCTTATCCCTGAATCTGGGCCCTTACTTCACCCACGTCAGACTCCTAAGTGAGGAAACACATGAAAGAGTTAGGAAATATTAGCAGAGAGAACAAAGCTTCTATCTGGGAAAACATGTACTGCAGTCAATAGAAAGTTGCTGAGAGAAGCCTGGAGGAAGGATCTCAACGTTTGTTATTTAAAGTATAGCATTCCCAACACTAATGAACAGGAAACCATGTGGTATTGCCATGTGAGTCAATCTCACAGCATACAGACCTATGGGGCGGGGGTTGGGGGGGCGGTCGCCATCATCCACCAAGACTCTGTCAATGTGAGAGAGTGGACTTGATGAGGTGCATGTGTGACATCCTCAGGCTAGACTGGAGCAAGGCTTCAATCCATGTCTTGGTCTATACCATTGTTCTTTGTTTTCTCTGTGGGGAGAAGAAAAAAAATCAAGATTTTAATGGGTGTCTGTTTATTATGGTACTGCCTGTGCAGACATTTATAGCTCTAAAAAACAGTTCTTCTATTTAACATATTAAATATCATAACCAAACACCCAACTGGCCAGTATCTGTGACAGATTTAAAAATTCTTACTATGATGAAATCACAATTTTCCAAGGTTCCAAAACCAAACAAGATTATATAGTTGGTTTTCACCTTGAATTGTTGGTGAAAACGAGTCAGTTGTCACAGAAGGAAAATGACTTTTCACACTCAAATCTTGGCCAAGTAAACATTGATTACAGCATTCTGCAGCATTCTGTTTGCTGTTTTAGAAATCTCCAAAAACCAGCCAGGGCAGCTATCTGACTGTAGGCAGCCCTTGTATGTTTATGTTGATGAAGTAAACACCATTATTTGGGACTCAGTTGTGCTCATTTAGTTTCTTCATATTATTTTTGTTGTGTAAAGAATAAGACACAATGGGGCCCGGATCCTCCAAAGAGATATGGAGTCAATTTCAATGAAATAAATGAGCCCCAAGAGTCAAAGGTGTTAACATGACCCTGTCACTGCCCAGCATTAAACAAAGCTAAACAAGGTTTGGGAGTTGGTATACAGAGACCTTGGCCTAGTTAGTACCATGACAAACACACTGTTAAAAATCTTTTTACTATTTTTATTAGAGATACAGAAAAGAAGGGAAAGCAGTAAAAGCATTTGAAATGTAAAGTATTATATAAGGTTTTCATTTTAATAGTATCCCTTGTACTCAGGCTCTTTAGCTGGGGAGATATTTTAGAAGAAACACCCTTATTTGACAGTTTTTCAATGGTATTATAGTTGGTGGCAATTGTCCTCGGAGGTGAAGGAGAGAGAAAATCAATTGAGATTGTCTGCAGCAGTTGTGGTTAAAGTTGGATCCTGTTTCCTAGAAGACAAGACAAACACATGCAAAAGGGAAGAGAAAGCAACAGCAAAGATAGAAGATGCATCTTCTATCTCTGGTGTTGATTTGCAGCTTCACTGCTGAAGAAACACAGACATGAAACATAGCTGATCAGCCACTTCAAGACCTGCAACTTGTACCCACTGGGCTGTTAGGACATTGCTTTTAACAGCCTCTTTCTGGTCACAGGCTTACTGCGGTGTTACAAAGTATACAATCTTCTAGGAAACACGTACCTGTAGCATCTTAACTGGGGTTATGCAATTATATCAATATAAGAGGTGACAAGGTGCAGCATGACAGAGAGCAGCGGCTCTCAACCTTTCCAGTCTACTGTACCCCTTTCAGGAGTCTGATTTGTCTTATGTACCTCCAAGTTTCACCTCACGGAAAAACTACTTGCTTACAAAATCAGACAAAAAATACAAGAGTGTTAGAGCACATTATTACTGAAAATTGCTTATGTTCTCATTTTTACCATATAATTGTAAAATAAATCAATAGGAATATTAGTATTGTACTTACATTTTAGTGTATAGTATATAGAGCAGTATAAACAAGTCATTGTTTGTATGAATTTTTAGTTTCTATAGTGTTTTCTAATGTAGCCTGTTGTAAAACTAGGTAAATATCAAGATGAGTTGATGTACCTCCTGGAAGACCTCTGCGTCCCCACAGGGATGTACCCATAGTTCAGAACCACTGACATAGGGCACCAAAAGTAGCAGCAACTGAGGACTAGCAGCTAAGGAAATCACTCCATAAGTGCAGCTTGCAGAATAAATACACCCAAGGAAGGTCATTGTAAGCTCTTAAAGGGCAGAAGAGCAAGCTCTTCACACACTGCTATATAATACATGTGATTACAAATATCTGTACTATAAAAAAGACAAAAAAATCCACAAGTCAGAACATGAAGGGGCTTACAAACGTTTATATCTGGTACATAAATACCTTGCAATGCTGGCTACAGCAGTGCCATGTGAACACTTGTTCTCACTTTCAGGTGCCATTGCAAATAAGAAGCTAGCAGCATTATCTCCCATAAATTTAAACAAACTTGTTTGTCTTAGCAATTGTCTGAAGAAGAAGTAAGACTGAGTGGACTTGAGGCTGTGCAGTTTTACACTGTTTTGTTTCTGAGTGCACTTACATAAAAATATTTCTACATTTGCAAGCTTCACTTTCACAATAAAGAGATTGCACTACTTGAATGAGATGAACTGAAAAATACCACTTCTTTTGGTTAACTTTTTTACAGTGCAAAAATCTGTAATACAAATAATACAAAGTGAGCACTGTTCACTTTATATTCTGTGTTGTAAATGAAATCAAAATATTTGAAAATGTAGAAAAACATCCAAAAATATTTACAATAAATTTAAATTGGTATTCTATTATTGTTTAACAGTGCAAATAAAACTGCAATTAATCACAACTGTTTTTTAAAGTTTA
The DNA here is from genome assembly GCF_003597395.2 of Chelonoidis abingdonii. Taxonomy (NCBI): domain Eukaryota; kingdom Metazoa; phylum Chordata; order Testudines; family Testudinidae; genus Chelonoidis; species Chelonoidis abingdonii. Next base: position 194,753,228 of record NC_133771.1, on the reverse strand, counting down.
GTTAATTTGTTTTGCGTTAATTGCTTGAGTTAACTGTGATTAATTGACAGCTTGAATTGTGGGTAATACAGATAGGAGTGCCTACAGTTAATTAAGGTTACCTGATACTTTACATTATAAAACAGTTTTCAGTTGCTCATAATTTTGCCAAACTTTTACAGTTTGGGAAGAAATATTCTGTGCTAGTTAAAGGTGCCAGTGTCTGTGTCAGGATTAATTTTTTCTTTTTTTTTTTTTAGAAATTTTCAGCAAAAATTGTTCAGCTGTTTCTCAGTCATTTTCTCTGTTATTAAGGGAAATAAGTTGTTTTACTCATGTTAAAACTCTTTCAGTGGGAAGCTTTACCATCTCCACGGTTTGGAGCAGGGACTTGAAATAGCCCAGGTTTCAGGGATGTACCCTTTGCTGTCCCCATGATAATATGCCCAAATTTGGCTACATCATACGTTTCTGAAAATCTCAGCTCCCACACACTTAGTAGAGACTTGTTAATGGTTGCCAGCTAAATTCTCCAAAGGTTGAGTCTGCACTGAGCATGCTCCAGCCCAGAACTTCAGGGGCTGAGCAGGACTTTCACTGCAGTGCTACTGTGGCACCAGGCAGAGGAACTGTGAATAGAGCACCTGTATTTCCTGTGCTTTCAATGCTCCCTTCCTACCCAAGCACTGAAGAGAAGGAGGATTCAGCCTGAATGGAATGCAAACTGGTAAGGAACAGAGCCTGGAGTGGTGGTGAGAGGAGAGTCTTGGACAAAAGGCAAGGACATGGTGGGGTGTCTGGGATGAAGAGTGGAGGAGAGACTTGGTTGCCGAGCTGAGGTTTGAGGACTGGAACTGGGATGAGGAAGCAATAGAAGTGGAGAGGTAGAATGGCATTGAAAGAAGGAGATAAATGGGGGGCAGGGTGGAGACTGGACTGGGACAAGGACAGGCTAGAGACGTTGGGGCAGAAGGGGTGTCAGTCTTGGTATGGGGTGTCTGTGCCACTAGAGCATACTCTACCTAGAAGAGTATCCAGGATTTCTGACTCTCGACATTCTTCTGCTGTCAACAAATATTGGTGAAACCCACTGACAAAATATGTGCCTCATCTCCCGCCAGTGGTTAGCTCATGCAGAGGATGATAACCTAATGTTGCCATCAGTTATTCTGTTAGCTTACATGGCAGAAGCTGTGCTTTAAAGGTGATGAATCTTGTGGGAGTCAATATAATTCCATGTAATTGAATATCTGTTTTAAGTTTGCTTTTTAAAAACCTATGGAATTGCTTAAAAACAATACTATAAGAGATTGTTAAAATCTGCAAAGTCAAGAATTCAGTAGTTAGGAAATACTCAGGGATTAATCAGGGCTGTATAATGAATGAAGATGTTCCCTGTAGGATGCCTGACCAATTTCTTCCAATTTCTTGTAGACAGTGGAAATTGTGTATTATAAGTAAGACTGGGGTTTGGCAACTGTAGACTCGCCAAAACAAACGGCCCAACCATTCAGCTAAGGAGGGTGGAACCACTGAGCCACTAGCTATTTCTGGAGACAATGAAAGAGAAAACAGGATCAGGAATGGGGTCAAAGATTACTAATGAGGGATCCATAGGTCTACCCCAAGCAGAGAACCCCAGACAGCACTCACTGCTCCTCAATGCCATCTAGGGAGTCAGTGGACACTGCCCAGAGGAACTCCGGGCATAGGTGTGACAGTACAGAGGAACAGAAATAAATCCCACATTTGCAGAGCATCCCCCATCAAGCTTCTTTCTCCTGGTATGATGGATGGCTGTCTTGGTCAGTGCCAGGTGGAAGTTGACAAGGTGGTCCTGAGACTTTCTTGGGCCACAGATGGGGTGTACTGGGATCAGGAGCTGCTTGAAGAAGTACAGCCAGAACCTCACCAAGAGGTTCTGGAGGAGCTGGAAACAAGGCTGCAACCTGAAGCACCCTACATAGATGTGCACCAGGATTTCCTTCTTGCCACAAAAGAGGCAGTTGTTGGGGGAGTTCATGAACCATGCCTGGTCCATGCTCGTGCTCATGACTTCCTGAAGGAGCCACCAAGTGGAAAGTGAGTAGTGAATGGGGCAGGGGATGGCAAGAAGACAAAGGAGGATTTCATGTTTAAGGCAGTTGAATGCCACCATGAAAACTGGATTCTCTCCCTTCCTCTGTCACAGAGTTCCTTTGTGATGCTGGTCAAGTCACTTAAACCAAACTTGTCACAGGTGGCCACTAATTTTTATATTCCTTATTTTCTGGATCCCCAATTTTGAGACACCTGATGTCTGATGAGTAGATCACAACTGCAACTGAAATCATTGGGAGTTAGGTGCTAAGCCACCTTTGAAAATCCAACTAGTGCCTATCTGAACCTTTAGCCACCTAAATATCTTAAAAAATCTAGTCCTTTCTCCTTGTAACTTGTATTATTCTGAGTGGAGTAATAGCTAACTACCTTTAAAACTTGATATTACATTGAGGAGAAAAGCCCATGAGCAAATGAATAATTCTGTCTTCAAAGCAGGATTTGATTAGTGCTTAGGGCCACACATGCCGGAGATTGCAGATAAAACAAGCTATTGAGTAGCTGCTCAGTTGGTGAGCACCAGCAATCCTATGCACCGAATGTAGCTGGGATCCTATGGAAAAAAATAGTATATGCTCATATAATTAGATTGTGTTATTAGGCATATGCATAAGGGGGCTGAATTAAGGCTACACAGACAATGTTAATTCTCTCACATCCCAACTTTTGGTGCTTGACTTTGCAACCTTAATGTGCTGTTAAGATAAGTTTTTTGTTGATATAACCATGTGTGTGTGTGGCAGCTGCAAATTTTGGATTCAGATGTGAACTTTCCAAATGTTTGTAAATGTTTGTCATTGCTGCCTAAATCTCATCTCTAATATGGAAACAGTTTTTTTTTTTTAAGGATTAAAATGGCAGGACAATGTTTAAAAATCAAGATGATTGTTACCTACACTCATTTTACTGAGATACCCTAAACATATATCTCTCCTCCCAAGGAATGCCCATTAAACAAGCAGATACACCCCCACATTAATATCTTAATTATAAAATAGCTCACCAATCCTGACTTCCTTATGATCAGATATATCAGATGTGACACTGGCAAACTAGGTGCCAGCTATTGCCAAGTATGCAGTGTGACAGACCCAAACCAGTGGGGTACAGGAGTCTGGTCCTATTGGCACCCAGCGGGGGTGGGCGGGCAAAGCCCGGCCACTTCTAAAGGACCTCCCCCCAGCCTAAGGGGAGGACCCACAGGTCTGGGACACCAAGTAAGTACGTGGGACAACTAATGAAAAAAACAGGATCAGGAGTGAGGTCATAGGGCTAAACTAAGGGAACCTGATGGGGACACCGAGCAGAGAACCCCGGACAAC
>NC_133771.1:194747923-194749802 GCF_003597395.2 Chelonoidis abingdonii | reverse complement strand
GGATTGCGCGCCCGGGGAAGGAACGACTAGGTGGCGATTTTGGCTTATGCATCCACCCTTTATGGCCTCCCGGACAGGGAGATCTTCGTCCCGCCCTGCTTGTTGACATAGTATACCGGTGTGTTGTCCTTGAAATGATCCCAGCGGGCCTTGGTCTGCCAGATGGAAGGCTTGACACGCCAGCGGACCGCTCTCCATTCTGCGTGACTTTGGGAGACAGATCGGGAGGGACCAGCGACTGGCGTCTCACGGCCCGTTTAGGCTCCCTCCAGTCAGATGGCTCCTAGTGAGGGGAAATCGGGGCGTGCTGGAATGGCCCACGCAGACGCGGCTCCTCCCCAACATGGAGGAGCGAAGTTGTCGTGTGGCCTGTGACAGCGGTATCAATGACCGGACTGGTTGGGCCGAGTGAGGATGCACATCAGAGGTCTGAGCCGTAGCCGGCGTGCCTGCGTCCGGAAGGCAGGGCCGCCATGTGGCCCAAGAGTGTGAGGCAGGTTGCGAGTAGAAGTTAGAAGTGTGCCTGCAACCCCGGATAATGTCCGACACGCCTGGAATCGGACAAGGGAGAGTGGCCTGGATGGTAGGAGTCAATGAGGAACAGCGTCGAACATCAATATCATATCTTACCATGGGCATAAGGGGAAACACGACTGGATTCTCTCTCCGCTCAGGCCTCGGATTTGCAAAGGCGGCTGATCTGCGGGCGTGGGAGCGCCTGCCCTGCTTGACGTCTCGGATGGCCCGCCGTCGGCACGGTGGGACTTATATGCACCGGCTGGCGACGAAGAGGCACCTCGCCTGCCTTCGTGCCCTTGCGGGCCGCGAGGCGACGAGAGACTGTGAACGCATGACGGTTGCCTATGAGAAAGCAGAACTCCGATGGGCGGGAAATGAGCGCTATGAACATAGGCGTCTTGCAGTGTCGAGGGCGGCGTCCCGTCTCAGGATCTGGTGGCTGATTGTCCAAGGAACATGCGGAATTTCACGTTAGTAATATGTTGAGTCGCGGGAGGTCTGGGATGGACGGAGCCTCCCTTGGCCTGTGGAATCAACAAGGTGCGGGCGTAGCACCCTCTGCCCTTCTCGCTTTTGCGGACTCCGTGGCACCTTGTCGCAGGAGCGTTGCACCTCCCGGAGGGAGGATCTGCTCGTGGAGGGGTCCCTAGCGGAGGCGGGAGGGGGGCGGGAAGGCGGTACGAGCAACGTGCAGGTGGTCTCAAACCGCGCCGGCGGATGACCACGTCTGAAGTGAGCCGGCTACGCGGGAGGATAGGGAGAGCGGTCGGAGAGGCGTGGAGGGGGTCTCTGGGACGGAACTGTACTCGCCTCGGCGCTATTTCAATGAGGATCGCGGCCGGAAGAAGGCTTGTGTCGGTCTTGCTTGACCCTTGATTACAGACTGTCTGCGCCTGCCATTCTTATGCGGCGCTGAAGATCTTGTCTCTGTTCTGGGCGGGGGGAAAGGTACGCTGTGTTGTGTTGCGGGCGAAGGGTCTCGCGTTCACGGCTCTATCGAGTCCCGGCCCGGCATACTGACCCCCCGTTCTCCTTTAGGCTTTGCAGCCGCGGGTCGGTCTTTCAAGAACAGGCCCTGCCTCACGGAGATCTGGATGTGCTGTGCTGGGAGTCCGGGGAAGCCAGGACCTGCAGCCGAGTACGACGCATCGTGCACCGGAGGCCAGAGTTCTAGGCGGCAGAGTTGGCCGCGTCCGTCGCGCTGAGGAGGTGCGTGCATTTTTCGTCGTCCAAAGGGCTGCGACTTCCGGCGGCGTCTTGCGGGAGCCTTGAATTATCGCCGCTGGCCCGGTGTTAAAGGAGTAGCGGCCGAGTAGAGTTGCTGTTAGAAACTCGCAGCTGCAATGCTCCCGCAGAATAG
>NC_133771.1:194745273-194747823 GCF_003597395.2 Chelonoidis abingdonii | reverse complement strand
AAAGAAGGTGTTTGGAGGAGGCCATGAGGAAGTAGCCCAGGGAGTTGTAGCTGTCATGCAGCTGTTACAGGAGGCACTATAGACAGCTGCAATTCACAGGGCCCTGGGCTGGAACTCAGAGTAGAGGGTGGGCCCGGGTTCCCCCCAAGCCTTCCAACTCCTGATCAGACACAGGAGGAGTTGACCAGACTGTGGGAAAGATCACAGAAGTGAGCAAATCTGCCAAAAAGCACAGGACCCACCAAGGTAGAGGAGGAACTTTGTTGCAACTGGTGTGAGAAGTGGGATTCGGTGTGCACAGCGTGGCAGAAGAAGGAGGGTGATTTAAAAAAAAATAGTAGAGGGTTTATTTTTTTTTCACCACAATGGATGACTTATTATGGGCATTGATACAAGCTATGGCGACCCAGCAGGAGGCTACCCATGTCCAGGCTGCTGCCCAAAAGGAGGCACTGCGGCTGCAGCAAGAGACTAATTGCCTGCTGATGGACCAGGCTTCTCAAGACCGAGCTATGTTGCGGGAACTGGTAAATCAGGTAAAGACCCTTACAGAGCCGAACTGCGGCCATGATGAGACGCAGATCATACGGGCCAGCCATTGGCTGCAGAAAATGACGCGGGAGGATGATGTAGAGGCATACCTTCTGGCCTTTGAGAGGACAGCCCTACGGGAGGCCTGGCCTCGAGATCAGTGGTCTGGCATCCTTGCCCCATTCCTGTGTGGGGAGGCCCAGAAGGCCTACTATGATCTGCCTGAAGAGGCTGCAGCAGACTACCCCCAGCTGAAAGCAGAGAACCTGGCCAGATCTGGGGCAACAACCGCAGTGTGGGCCCAGCGGTATCACGAGTGGAGGTACCAGGAAAACAAAACCTCGCGGTCCCAACTGTATGACCTCATCCATCTCGCACGAAAGTGGTTGCGAATGGAGTCCCGGAGTCCAGAAGAGATACCAGAGGTTCTGGTCATCGACTGATACATGAGGGAACTACCGCCAGACCTTCATGCCTGGGTAAGCCAGAACGAACCCTCCCCCTATGATGAGGTTGTTGCACTGGTAGAGAGGCGAAGGACGGCGACGGAGCTGATCTGACCAATTAAGGAAGAGGCACCCCTGGTTAAACTAGCAGCACCAAGCCCTAGAGCTCGGGTGACTAGGCCACCAGGAGAGCCCAGGTGGAAAAAGAGAGGGGCTGAAGGCTCACCAGAAGCCACAAAGAGTTAGAGCACTGAGGGAGAAGAGGGTCATGATGTTATATTGCCCAAATCAAGAGACCGAGGAATGCCTAGGGCCCCATACAGATGTTATGCCTATGGGGAGTGGGGACATATAGCTGCACAGTGTCCCAGTGCTGAGGAGCCGATGCAGTTTAACCTGGGGAACTGGGCAGACACATGCTTCCTAATCCACCTTGTTGGGGTCTCACTAACCCCACATATGTACATCAGACCAGTATAGCTAAATGGGTTAGAGACCATGGCACTGGTCGATTCGGGTAGTGCTATCAAGCTTGTCTCAGGGAAGCTTGTGAAGTGTAGTCAGCTGCTGCGGGTTAAGCGTACGGGCTTAACATGCGTCCATGGGACAGTTGGTTATTACCCCACCATCCCAGTAAAACTCGAGATTCAGGGAAACACTACTGAGGTAGCAGCAGGTGTAATCCCTAAACTCCCATACTCAGTACTCATAGGGAGGGGCTTCCCAGGGTTTGGAAACTTACTCCCAGTAGGAAGATTGGAGGAAAAGGGGAGCCCTGAAGTTAGTGAGGCCTCCACAGTAGACTGTCAACACCCTGTCTTCTCTGAAATATCCCGAGATTTATTTTCCATTCCCAGACATGGTAGAAAGTTGAAAAGAGAAAGGAGGGCAGCTAAAGCCTTGGGAACCTAAATATGGACTCAAAGCCAGCGGGTCGCTCTCATAGGTAGGCGGACCCGAGCAACTGAAAAGGAGGCCGCCCAGGAGGGAGAAGCACCCAAGTCTGACTCCCACCCTAACGCTTCTGAACCAGTAGGGGCAATAGAGACTGAGCCCCTAAATCTTGGGCAGATTAGCCCTGGGAGGGGAAATTTTGGACGGGACCAGGCCGAAGACCCAAGGTACAACAACATTAGGAAGGAGGTGACTGAAATAGATGAGGTCCCCGTGGAAGGGAAAACCCATGGACCAGGACCCTACTTCATAATGAAGAAGAGTCTCTTCATAATGAAGATGAAACCAATGTGGGGAGAAATATAAGAGAACATGTAATACAGATGCGAGACCGGATAGCCCAGGTCACCCCTATTGTATGGGAACATTTGGAAAAGGCACAGGAGGCCCAGAGAACCTATTACAATCGCTAGGCAAAAGTCCGACAGTTCCAACCAGGGGATCAGGTGATGGTGTTGGTACCCACGGCAGAAAGCAAGCTTCTGGCCCCATGGCAGGGGCCCTATGAGGTGGTTGAACCCGTGGGGAAAGTAACCTACAAGATGCGGCAGCCAGGACGCCGAAAACAAGAACAGATTTATCTCATCAACCTTCTGAAACCCTGGCATGCACAAGAGGC
>NC_133771.1:194694461-194743175 GCF_003597395.2 Chelonoidis abingdonii | reverse complement strand
GCAGGACCCACCAAGGTAGAGGAGGAACTTTGTCATAGCAGGTATCTGCTAAGCACTGACAAATTCATTGCTGGAAAGCAGGATCACAATATGTTAATATCGTTCTAGATAGAAGTTAGGCTTGTAAGGCTGTGTTTAGAGTTTAGACTCTATAAAATGCTTGTAAGTTGCTGCATGCATTAATCTTACCTGTAATGTCTGTATTGCATGCCACAAGGCAAAATATGTTTGTTTTATAATTGTAAAAATGCCTGCTCTGAACTTGTGAACTCAGATGGGGAAAAAAATGGTGTCCTCTCCCCACCCCGCCTATCCAGGAGGACTATCTTAATTAAATGGGCCATCACATGGCAAAAGCTTTGTTGATTGCCCCATCAACGCATGAAGAAGTAGTTGCAGAAGCCTTTTCCCATCTGTTTGAATACTGGAAAGGGAATTAAAAAGAACCAACATGAAGATTTTTTTCATATCTTTGCTGTTTGGACTCATAAGGTCTGGAGCTAAGAAAAAAATAGCATCTCTAGGGTCATGCTGGGTTAACCCCTAAAAAGATATTGAATGCTGATAGATTATTACATCTCTGTCACGTTTTGAATCACAGACTGAAGGTTATTTGTGTGTATATACTTGCTTGTTTAACCTATAAATAATTCTCTTAGGAACTAGGAAAAAGAAAGAAACCTTTAGTTAGTTTATTACAGGATTGGCTACAGGCATTGTCTTTGGTGTGAGATCTAAGGTACAAATTGACCTGAGGTAAGTGACTAGTCTCTTGGATCTGGAAGCAACCTGAATATTTTGAGTTTGGGTTTTTTTGGTGTAAGTGACCATTTATCACTAATTCCAGCTTGCCTGGGTGGCAAGGAAGAATTCTGGAGAGCCCAAGGGGACTGTCTTGGTCCATGATAAGATTTTACAGTGATCTCTAAGAGTTCACATTTGTTACTGGATTGGTGAAATCTAATTATAGAACATACCGCCAGTTCGGAGGTGCCCATCCTGCTTTTGACAATATGTCCTGAGGTTTCACTCTCGGTTGTTAGCCACTCTTGACAGCATGACACAAGGTATCAATTATTTAAAGTGACCAGTTTCTACTCTTGTTGAACTAAATCTGAAACCTAAAATATTTAAAATGTTTGAGCTTTCTCCCTGACAAGATCAGTGAGAGCTGCAAGAACAGTTAAAAAAAAAAGAAAACAAGTTTGACAAGAGCCATCATAGGTGACACATGAAGGATTAGTTGGGGATTGGTCCTGCTTTGAGCAGGAGGTTGGACTAGATGAGCTCCTGAGGTCCCTTCCAACCCCAATATTCTATTATTATATGATTCCATGAAAAGATGCAATACAAATGGTAAGAAGAAGTAGACCCAAGAGAAAGTATTAGAGCCTGTGTGTGTGTTTGTGCGTGTGTGTGTGTATGAATATAACTTAGCATATAGTTCTTCACACAAAATGGAATGGTGTGACGTCGACTTGCATTTATGGAGGGACAGAAGAGGACAAGCCAGACAAAGGTGACAAAGGTGATACAGTTGCATGAAAAACTGTAGAATTCAAAGCATAAGAGGATAGAAATAACACTCAGATTTTACTACTATATCAGGAAAGCACATCGAAACTGCTAGTATAAATTAAAAAGAATTCTCTAAAAAATGACAGAAGAGGCTAGTGTTTCATAAAAGAATGAGACTCAAAACAGATGCTCATATCTTGAAATAATTCCTATTTTTTTTATTCTGAATCAGCTTGGATATGTACCATTGATATCCATTCTTGTTCTTTTTGATAGAGTTTAACAAGAATGATTTCTTCAAAGGAAAGAACTCCCATGGGAGTTCTTCAATCCCAATATCATTCTCAGACAGCAAGACAACACTGGTCTCTATTAGTAACTCAGTAATGTTAATGTGAGATAGTTAAGGGTGGTTTATGGGAGGACCAGAATCATCAGCATCCTGGGAAATGCACTTCCAATGGTTTGGATGTACTTTGCGTTAGCATTCAAACTTTAGTGGTTTATCTAGTCTTAATTTCTAAAAGTCTGATCCTCATCTAGTATAAAGTGACAGAGTTCCTTTTACATCAATGGGACTATTTTCTTTTACATCAATTGAGATTCTAGTCTTGACCCTACTGAGTAGAGCTTCAATTAATTGCAGTTAACTCATGCAATGAACTCTAAAAGTTAATGATTAAAAAAATTAAATGCAATTAATTGCAGTTTTAATCGCACTGTTAACAATAGAATCTGAATTTAAATTTATTAAATATTTTTGGATGTTTCTCTACATTTTCAAAGATATTGACTTCAATTACACAGAATATGAAATGTACAGTGATCACTTTATATTTTTATTACAAATATTTGCACTATAAAAATGATAAACAAAAGAAAGTTTTTCAATTTACCACATACAAGTACTGTAATGCAGTCTCTTTATCCTGAAAGTGCAAATTGCAAATGTAGATTTTTTGTTACATAACTGCACTCAAAAACAAAACAATTTAAAACTTTAGAGCCTACAAGTCCACTCAGTCCTACTTCTTGTTCAGTCAATCACTTAGACAAACAAGTTTGTTTATATTTACTGGATATAATGCTGCCTTCTTCTTGTTTACAGTGTCACTTGAAAGTGAGAACAGACATTCTCATAGTATTGCTGTAGCAACATTGTAAGTTATTTACATGACAGATATGCTAAACATTCATATGCCCCTTCATGTTTCAGCCACCATTCCAGAGGACATGTTTCCATGCTGATGACGCTTGTTAAAAAAATAATGCATTACTTAAATTTGTGACTGAACTCCTTGGGGGAGAATTGTATGTCTCCTGCTCTGTTTTATCCGCATGTTATAGCGGTCTTGACTGATGACCCACATGTTGTTTATTTCAAGAACACTTTCATTGCAGATTTTACGAATTGCAAAGAAGGTACCAATGTGGGATTTCTAAGGATAGATACAGAACTCAACCTAAGGTTTAAGAATATGAAGTGACTTCCAAAATCTGAGAGGGATGAGGTCTGAAGCATACTTTCAGATTTCTTAAGAGTAACATGTCAATGAGGAAACTACAGAATTCAAACCACCAAAAAAGAAAATCAACCTTTTATTGATGGTATCTGACTCAGATGTTGAAAATGAACATGCATTGGTCTGCACTGTTTTGAATCATTATTGAGCAGAACCCGTCATCAGCATGGACGCATGTCCTCTGGAATAATGGTTGCAGCATGAAGGGACATTGAACCTTGAAGTCATCTGGCACATAAATATCTTGCAATGCTGGCTACGACAGTGCCATGCAAACACCTGTTCTCGCTGTCAGGTGACATTGTAAACAAGAAGCAGGCATTATTTCCTGTAAATGTAAATAAATTTGTTTGTCTGAGCGACTGACTGAACAAGAAGAAGGACTGAGTGAACTCGTAGGCTCTAAAGTTTTATATTGTTTTATGTTTGTAAGTTCTACTTTCATGATAAAGTGGTTGCACTATAGAATTTGTATTAGGTGAATTGAAAAATACTATTTCTTTTGTTTATCTTTTTTACAGTGCAAATATTTGAAATAAAAATACAAAGTGAGTATGTACACTTTGTATTCTGTGTTGTTATTGAAATCAATATATTTAAAAGTGTAGAAAACATCCAAACATATATAAATAAATCATATTCTATTGGTTAACAGCATGATTAATCGTGATTATTTTTTTAAATCTCTTGGCAGCCCTACTTCTGAGGTTTTCCATTCACTACCTTGAGCTTTACTTACAGTGAGGTGTTAAAAGATTTTCCTTAACAAAAGGGAAACCAGCATACTGTAGAATTAAGCATAAATAGAGCAACTAACAAACAAACTTAACTCTGGAGAATGCATCTGTGGCCAAAATACAAACAAGACTTAAATTTTTGGAGCTTCCCCTGTACAATTTAAACTAGAAAAGAGGACACAAAGAGGAGAGAAATGTTGATTCTGCCTCACGTATAAGGAGATCATATTATCAAAATAAAAAACCTGACACTTTTCTGAGGCCTGTTTTTTAAGGACAACAAAATAGTCACATGAAATACACTTAAACAAGTGTTGTAGTGGTGTCGCTATTTTCAGCTTTGTTTCAATAATGACATGGGCATGTTTTTTGGAATGGAAGGCTTCATTCCCTAATTCAATTTTCTGAATGAATTTATCATGAAACATTGAACAGTGTCATTAACATTCACTTGGAGCAAAAGAACAGCTGTGATAATATCTTCATTCGATTCTTCTCTTTACTCCAAATACTGTTCATTACTGAAGGCTTGTTACACTGGACTGTGTTCCTGATAACAGTTAAATTCTACTTTTCAATGGCAACATATCTTGAACACACACAAGCTGAAGTACCCAAAACACTAATTGAATAAATGAAAAACTGGGACATTTTGAAAGAAGTTCTAGGACACTGCATGAAAAGCTGGGGCCTACCAGTAAACCTGGGAAGTGCTAACTGTTGTTTTTTTTTTAAGCAGTAAAGGTGTGGATGTACATGACTTCAGATAAACGTAAGTTGAGATCTGACGTGCCTGTTGAATGTAGAGGAATAAGGAGGAGTACAGTAGTTTAGGAACCAATTCTGAATTTGAGTAATTCACAAGAGGATCTGAACTTTAATCAGCTACTCTATATGCATTTTACTATTGCATTTCTTATATGAATATGTTTCATCGATGTATTTGAATGTGATGCTTAATGTGGGTTTCTGAGCTTACTTAATTGAATCATTTTATTTCACAATCCCTCTAATAACAATAATAAACAGAAAAAGCAGAGTGTCCAGACTGAAAAAGGAACAACTACAGTAGATTACTAGATGTTCTGTAACTATTATATATGGCAGAAGCTCCTGCAATGGAGCACAGAGTTTAGTGATATTTTGCCTAGTTCTAACTATTACCCATAGGAAATCTCCAATCATCTTATTCATTTGTTTGAATTATGCATGGGAGACTATGCTATCTGGCTAGCTCAATAGAGATTATTGCTAAGGGACTAATATAAATGTAAGGTATTATTAGGTTACATAAATTACACCCAATGGTACAATTACATGCGTCCCAACTTACCAGACTCAATCTTATCCTTAAATGGATAGGGTCAAATGTTAAAAAGAACATGCATTGCAATTAGAGTTATTCACTAGTTACTTGTACCCTTGAAATATATTTTACAATAAATCTGAACAATAAGTTGTCAGATGTGAAATAGAGCATGATCTTTCGTTACTCTTTCTTGAACCTCCCTGGATTCTTTTTTATTCTACTTATGGATCTATCTTGATAGAGTGAGAGACAAATGTATCAAAAAAAGTGTACATCACTAAGCATTTCTTCTGGTCCCAAGCATTTATGTAATAATAACTATATTGAAGGGAGGTGGCAAAGGCATAACTTTATCCACAGGATGCACTCTGTCATTTCTACCAAACTAGATTACTGTATGTCAACATATACATTCTGTTTGTCCCTTCTGTCTGATTAAATGTCAGCCCTGCTTGTAAAGAAACAGAAACGCTATAACATCATATTGTGAAAGGGCAAAGAAAATTATTCCACATCTTGAAAGTCAGCCTCATTAGCACCTAACTACAGAAACTGCCTAAATCCAACATTAGCACTGATAGTATGATCATAAGTTACTATTTACATTGTAGTAGCACTTTGAGGACACAGTCAAAGATCAGGGTCCCATCAGAGTCCTTAAATACATGAAGAATCCCATTCAATAGGTTAGGGGGACAAATGAAGTCAGTTTAGGACCAGTGGTGGGCAACCTACGGCCCATCAGGGTAGTCTGGTGGTGGGCCACAGAAAGTTTGTTTAGATTTGCACCTGCAGCTCCCAACCGCCATCGTTCGCCATTCCCGGCCAATGGGAGCTGCGGGAAGCAATGGCCAGCACGTTCCTGCAGCCTGTGCCACTTCCTGCAGCTCCCATTGGCCAGGAACAGTAAACCACAGCCAATGGGAGCTGTGGGCAACCATGCAAATGTAAACAACTGTCTGGCAGCCTGCCACTGGATTACCCTGACAGGCCACAGGTTGCCCACCACTGATCTAGGACAATGACAAGGTGCAAAAAAAATCAGACAAACAGATACCAAGAGCAACAGACACTAGGGTTCAGACAGAGTGGAGCGAGACCTGGAGCAACAGACACCTAGGTTAGAACAGGGTGATGTGGGGTGTGGGGGAGTGATGTAACCATAAAGGTGGATATGTTTACATAAGCATGTAGTCATAGTAGTTAAAGAAGTCACAAGTGATTGCCAGCCTAGTCATGTCAGATGGTAGTAATTTGTAGGTATCGCAGCTGAAGTAGGCTTTCACACATTGTGTATTGATGAATGACTACTTCCAATGCTTTTTGGACAGTATTTGACCTCTAAAGTTGCACCCTACATGATACTGCAGCCTGCAGTGGGGTGTATAAACCCCACACCAGCCAAGATCAGGTTAACTGGAGCCTAAGAGCTCTTTTAGCTCCAATTTGCTGCACCTGGAGGGTGTGCATGGCTTAGACAGGAGTTAAAAGGAAGGACTTCAGAGCAGTTGAAGAAAGGTGGCATACGAAAGTGGTGGTCTGGAGTTCCCTGTCTATGAGATTGGCCTGACAGGAACCATATAGAGGGAGGACTGAGGGAAAGCTACAGGAATAGAGTTAGCTCCTGTGATGGGCCTTGAAAAAGGATTCCGACTCCGGGGAGGCAGCCTTGCTGTGCAAAAGAATGGAGAAGAGGAAGATGCTAAAACAGGCAGAAATTGCTTAGTTTGTATTTTTTTCCCTGTTTTGGGGGTTTTGCTGAGGGACTTGAGTGGGGAAGCCCTGGTAGCCACTGCTGTGGAAGAAGAGTAAGACTGTAGAGCCGCCCAGGAAGGGTGGAAGATACTTTATTGGTTATTTGTTTGAGACACTGGTACCCCAGAAGGATTGGAACTAACCTAGTCACCACCATACCAAACTACTGAAATCCTGAGGGAAAGAGCAAGGCAGAGCTGCTGAAATGCCAGACTGCTCCGAGATGGTAATTCTCACACAACCTTTACACTGTTTTTACTTTCCCTGCTTCTTTTCATAGATCAGAATAACATGAATATCATAATTCCATGTGGTTCATAAATGGGAGGGTGGAGGAGGAAAGTGAGCAGAGGAAGGAAAATAAAAGCAGTAGAACAATGCACGATGTTTCCAATGAAATCCAAAGCTACACAGTACTTGCTTGGTTTCAGATGTTGATGAAAGCGTGAAATTCAGAAAGGTTTCTTAAGTTTCCTGCAAACTTTGGCCATTCATGGTTTTGTACTGAAACAAGTGAAATTTGCAATTTATCATTTTTAAGGTGAAACTCAACAGTTCTTATTGTGTTTTATAAACCCAAAAGGCAAATCAAGATGAGAAGCCACATAAAATAAAAGCATGGAAAATGTTTGTACAGAATCCAATAAGAAGTGAAGTATATCTATCCCTAGCCAGCAGCTCGGTAATATTGTTTTAACTGAGTAGAAGCTATTCCATATCATGGGCCTATCAATTAAGTACATCCAAGTATTATCAGGAAGAGAGAGATGACTCAAAAGCTGCCTGTCCCATCCGTGCAGTCAGTGGGAGTTTCTTGTATTCTTAAAGGGGATGCCTGTGATTCAGGGGAAGGGGAACAGTTCCAGGAGGACAATGTAGAGCTGAGAGTGGCTTCTCACAGTCTTTTGATATCCCGAGAACATCTTGGCCACGGAGTTGCAGGATTGTCTCCCGATATTTATTGCTTTGGTATTTACACTCATTTTCTGTGAAACTTCAAACGGATCAGTAAATGCTGGGGAAAAGTATTTGTGGACATTCACTTGGATAAATGCTCTGAACACTCTTCAGTGCAAACAGATGAGCAACTTGTTTGCACAAATGAAGGTTTATAAATACTCATGCGAAGATGTACTGAACTGAGTAGTCACACTGGGACCATCGTGAATATTCATGCGAATAAGTGTCTGCGTGAATGTTCTTTTTATGTGCTTCTGATTATAAGAACTTGACCCCCTCAGGGAGCAGCAGTCTTGCCATGTGACTTACCTGACAAATCATACAGTACAAATAATGAATAATGGAGTAGCAATGGCAGTAAATAACTTACAAATGATCCCTAGGTTGAAATGTTTTTGCATGAAGCATTGATTGAATAACTTGTAAAAAAATAATTGAAGTTGCTTCCCAAATAATCTACAAAGAGAAAAGAGCTAAATTCATCCAATTAACTGTCGATGGCAAACAGTTTGCCTAGCTCTGGTGCCACCAGTCAAAGAATTTTATTGTGCATTGTCACAAGCACCCTATAAAATTCTCAGCTACCAAGATCTTTGTGAAATGTATAGTATTACTGCTAGATGTTATTAGTCAGATCTCGAGGGAGTTGCAGGAGCATGGTAATGGGCAGAATTTGATCTATAATGTAGTTTTCTAGGTAGGTACCAAGAATAATGTTGAGAAATATTGCTAAGAGAATTATACTATATATATTTGCTTCATATAGTCTCTACCTTTCTACAGATTAAATTCAAAATTGTTAGTAACTATTATCTTAATGCAAAATGATCACTTTAATAGAGGAGTATGAGATGCTTTAATCTTGTTTAAGTCACGCTAAATGAGATAACTGAAAACATTTCAGCCCAGTGGAATTCTTATCATACTATCTAATGTTAGGACATAGGATGAGATCAGTTTACTGTGTAAAGCATCATAAATTTGGCCTTTAGGGGTACAATGTATCTAGTCCTGAATTAATTCTCAAGAAGCTTGCCCCCTCATTCTAGGCCTCTGGACAGGGGAAGAGCACTAGTGGGTGGTCACACCAGGGAACAGCAGCATTGCTCCCAGCTAATAGAATTAAGATCAGGAAAGAGAACAAAAAAGTGTGTGAGGTGAGGACAGGGACTAAATACACAATACATCCTAGTAATTAAGGAGGTACTTGCTACAGATTCTCTATGGATGGTGGAGCTGCCTCTCCACCATTCACTGTGCTAGAGCCCCAGAAAGAATTCTGACTGAGTCAGCTAGAATTCCTCTGGGAGAAGAGGTGTGTAGCCAGTGGCTTAAAAGCCACAATCTAACCCTTAGGATGTGAACTACGATGAGGAATTATCTTCTTGTTGTTCATGTGAGGGAAATGAAATCCTTCATTCACTCTATGTGTCACTTATTTTTTTTCCCCCACAGTGCAGCTAAGTTAGTCTCAGCAGTGAGCACTGGGTTGTCAGGCAAGGAGAGAGGACTGAGGAGATGAGAAGCACATTCAGCCTGGTATACAGCATCACACACCCTGCCTCCAAGCAACCATTTCCCACCCACAATCCAGCACAATCCCCAAGGTACTTGGGCTGAGGTACTAGCCTCTGAATGTGACTGTAGTGAATTGCTACACTGACATTTCTGCGATTGTTAGTGTAACCCACTGGTGAGTGTAATCCTCTGTGCCAGTTCACGGAAGATGAATTGTCAAAGCTCTCAGCTTCAGAGCTTTAGGTGTGGCCACTCATACTTTTAGCTCTAGTGGTGACTGGTTCATTTCTTGGTGCATTGCCCATTAGGATGGCCATAACATAAACATCATTCTTGATTAAATGTATTCAATGTAAATACATGAATAAAGGGGCCAGTCATCCCCTTCCACTGCCAGGTGAGATGAGGAGGGCCAAGCACCAGCTCAGCAGCATGCTCCCAATGCCTCCCTTGGGTCCTGCTCCAAGGTCTAGGCTAGAGGGTGGAGACAAGGGGTTGCTCCATGCTTCATGCCCGAGAGGGTGGATATTTGAGTGGATGTGACCATCTACGTTATTTGCATGCTGCCTCCTGCCGCTATTATTCTGCCATTGCAAATAGGGCTACGCTGGTATATTAAGTTGGGCCCTGTATCTCTGTGGACATGGCTCAGTGTCAGTAGCAAAAGTCCAGCTTGGAAAATAACGTTCCAAAATGAATGGCTGCTGCACAGATACTTCAGTTTATTAAAATTCTAGACTGTTCCAGACAGTTTAAGCAAATTGAGTGAATTGCATGCTGCTTATTGACTGGAGACAATATCCTTTAAACATTTTATTTGTTCTTTTAATGTCTAAACCTGAGAACATGATGGTTGTAAAATGAATTATAATTATTCCTGTTTAGCACATATTCTCTGCAATCATTTTATTAAGCATTTGGTGAATGAAATGGAGTTTGCAGCTGTAGAGGTGCTGTACTTTTTGTAAATGGAATATAGGTGGCTTTGACTTCTTTGAGTCCTTGCTAACTGTATGCACAACCCCTAAATAGATGAATATGCAGACAATGCAGTATGAGCCTAGGAAACTGAGACAGATTTTAACCTCTCTGGTGGTTTAAAAGTTAGTAGCTGTATCCCTCAAAGGGCTTTACAAGTCATATACCAGTCTCCACCCCTGCCCCATATCAGTCTTTCTGCAGGTCTCATTAGTCAATCTAATTGATTAGATTAGGCAATAACAAGCTGTCTCATTCCACCACCTTCTTTATTTCTGTCTCATGCTCTCATAAGTGTACTACCTTCAGCAGGCCTTTTTAAATGGACCAATAAAGGTTCAAATAAAGGTTGAGCCTCAAAAAGGCACCCATTTGGCCTTAGCTAGTTAAATTGACAAATACTTCTATAGTATTATGTAATAATTTTAATTTAGTGATTTAAATAAGGAACCTGAATCCAATTCTTTTTTAAATTACTGAACTATTATGACAAAATTCCAGAGAGGGCACCTTCCCTGTTTGGAAACCCTGCTCAGGGTCTTTCATTCTATTTTATTTTGTTTTGTTTCTTTTTCTAATAGAACTAAGCAATTACCTTTTTAATAACACTTAGCCACATGATCCGATGGCGTCTATAGATGAACTGCCTTTTATTATTATTGTTTGGGCTATCTGTTCTTTGGGGCAGGAAGCATCTTTTTGTTCTATGTTCATACAGTTCTTAGCAGAATGGGGTACTGATCCATGACTAGAGCTTGCAGCTCATACTGCAATACAAAGTCCCATAACTTAGTATTTATTATGGCCAGAATGTACATGGGGCTATGTT
The DNA here is from genome assembly GCF_003597395.2 of Chelonoidis abingdonii. NCBI lineage: Eukaryota > Metazoa > Chordata > Testudines > Testudinidae > Chelonoidis > Chelonoidis abingdonii. The sequence goes on along the minus strand of NC_133771.1, from coordinate 194,732,048 downwards.
ACATTCACAGCATATGAACAGAAGTTAGACAAAAAAAAAAATCTCATAAATATTCTTGCTAGAAGGTTGCAAAGTAACACTACTTTATTTCTTAGAATTAAAAAAGATAATGCACAAGAACCCCAAAACAGAGACACCAAGTGTGCTGCTTACTAAAATAGAGGCACGACTCACCTCAGCTTACTGTAGCATATGTTTCTGCAGACAGAATGCTGTTAGTCCTGATCACAAGCTTTCCTACAGAGCCCTGTAGCTTGCATGCAGGACCAAGAAAAGCCCCTGAGATTTCAAGTGGAAGCTTACAATTTTAACATGTAAAAGCAGCAGAGAATCCTGTGGCACCTTATAGACTAACAGACGTTTTGGAGCGTGAGCTTTCGTGGGTGAATACCCACTTCGTCAGACGCAGGTAGTGGTAGCGGTCGGTAGGTTTTCGATATAGGGTGGTGTTAATGTGACTATCGCTTATTTGCACCGTGGTGTCTAGAAAGTGGACCTCCTGTGTAATTGTTCCAGGCTGAGGCTGATGGTGGGAGGTGGGGAAAAGCCTGTAAGAAATTGTGATGGATTTTTCTAGAGTCCCTTCCATGGGTCCAAGATGAATTAGTCATGTAGGGATAGGTAGAGAAGGGCGAGGAGTGGACGAGAGCTGAGGAAGGTTGTTCACATGACTACAAGCTATATTGCATATTGTGGGCGCATGCGGTGCCAAGAGCTCACTGATCTGGAGAGTATATATTGTCATCAACTTGAATATTGTGTGCTGAGTATAAGCACAGACGTCAGCACGCGTTGTGCTGTGGCATCATTCAGGGATACTGTTGCTGACAGCTTGATATTCGCATCTGTTTGTGGATGTTTGTAGAGAGCCTTTCATCATATTGGATAGGATGTGTTTTTCTGGGAGGCGCATGCTTGATAATTCTTCTCAGGAAATCAGAGTGTCACTAATAGCTGGGTGCTGTGCATAAGGTCTGATAGAGTCCACATATCAGATCAGTCTTCAGTAGAGTGCAGCCCGAAGTGATGGGTGTGTCAGTGATTTACGATTTGGTGGGAAAACGACCGACCTATGGCTAACTTCATGTTCCAGCTTTCCATCCCGGCAAATACACGATTCCATTGTCTTTACATCAGCACTGATGGTACACCGCCATCTCTTACGACCCTCAGACAGCAGACACTACAAAATCTCCACCACATTCTCAAATACTACAATACCCGACCGAGATTAAGAATCAGTAGAGCCATTTAGCCTTAGGAATCTTGGGCCGTTAGATGGGGCGTGTGTCCAACATAAGCTTGAGTCTCTGATAAGTCTGAGTGAGAGCCACATATCCAGACAGCCTTCGTAGAGTCCAATCCCAGATGATGTGGCCCAGATGTCACGATGTGTGAAAAACCTACCGACCCTATCCTACTCTGCTTCCAGCTCCATCCACAATCACACATCAGTCTACAACCCAAGCACTGATGTACAACCGCATCTCTCTAACCCTCAGACGAGACCAACACCTACAAAACCCACCAACATTCCAACAAATTACCCGCACCGAGGAAATAGAACACAGATATCACACAAGCCAGACAATTACCCAGAACCTCCTACTACAAACAAACCCAAAAAGAAACCAACGACTCCACTGGCATCACATACCAGCCCCAGCTTAAAACCCCTCCAATCGCATCATCTATCAGATCTACAACCCATCGCTGGACCAATCATCCAAACTTCACAGTTGGGAGCCACTCCTTCTCCACAGCACAACCCCAAACTGAAATATATCTCCCAGCGAACGCCACACACTACCATATAACTCTACCTCAGCAATCCACCCAGCAACCCAACATCGAGTCCAACGCTGCTCAACATATCATCACACCAGCAACACCAATCACAGAAGCCTAACCAGAATCATGTCTACACCATCATATTCATTCACCCATGCAGCGTCCACCAATGTAACTATACACCATACATATGCCCAGACCAATGCCCCCCTAGTTACATCTGCCAACACTGACATCACTACGAAAAGGATAATACACAAATCAGATATACAGAATATGGCCAATATACAAAAACCCTGTAAACACTTCAACCTGCCCTGCACACCTATTGCAACCTTAAGTGGGCCATACCCTTCCAGCAAAAAAAAACATCAGGACCAGACTTTCAAAAGAAATCAAGCCTTCATCAATTTGCAAATTTACAACCAATCACTCTGAGATAAACAAACTGGAATGCTTGCCACTATACAAAATAACCAGTTTCTCCCCTGCGTTTTCACACCTCTACCTAGAACACCCCATCCCCTGATTAAACTAACCTCTTATCTCTAGCTGCTTTGTAGCAATAATATAACCTAACCCTGAAATTTCCACTACCTGCGTCTGATGAAGTGGGTATTCACCCACGAAAGCTCATGCTCCAAAACGTCTGTTAGTCTATAAGGTGCCACAGAATTCTCTGCTGCTTTTACAGATCCAGACTAACACGGCTACCCCTCTGAATTTTAACATGGTTTTCAATACATCACACTGTATAGACAAAAGCAAATATTCTTACGAGAGTTCACAAACACATGAAGGGTGGAAGACCTATTCATAACATATAGGGAAAGTGGGGACGAGAATGACTGACACACACTTGTAGTCTAGACCTCTCCCTAACTATTATTATTTGCGTAATTTCTTATAGGCACTGCAGTAGAATTAGGTCTTTAAGAAGGATTTGAATGAGGAGAGGGTAGTGACCCTTACAGACTCTCTCAGGGAATGAGTTCTACTCATGGGGAAGTGGTGTGGAAGTGCTGAGACCACTGTAGGAGAAGTGGAGAAATGGGTCATTGTGGCTGGTGTCCTTGGCATAGGGAAGGGTATAAGAATGCAAGACGTGGCTAAGTAAGGAGGAACAGAGTTGAGAAGGGCCTGAATGCAAAGACAAACTTGAAATTGATGCAATAGAGGAGGAATTACTGGAAAGGTTCAAAGAGGGGTGACATGGTCAAGTCAGCCATCAAGGAAGATCATTTTGTAGCTTCATTCTATATTGACAAGAGGACACAATGTGGCTTATGACCTTAATAGATAAGACAAAGGGTAGGAGAAAGGAAGTTCTATTAGCCCATTTTATAGACAGAATTGAAACACAGATTAAGTTACTTGCCAGAAGTGGGAACTTAAATCAGGTTTACAGAGGTGCAGCCCGGCGCTTTAACCACAAGCCCATCCTGTGACAAGATTATGTAATTATAAAATATTACATACAATTTAAATATACTATACACTTTAGGATCCCCAAAATATGTGGAAAAAAACAGCACTTCCAGTCCTCTGCCTCTACAATTGCTGATCACTTGTATGCCAGCAGTCACTCCTTCTGCCATGCAGATATGGAGCCAGGAGAAGAAGGTATTATGGGTTGGGATACCAGATCATGCTTGTATTTGTGGGGAACAAGCCAGAGAAGTATAAGGGGAAAGGAGAAAGAAGGGATGAAAGAGATGATAGCTGGGATGGGGCTGGGTTGAGGGACCTGATGGAAGTATCGGAGGTGGACATAAATCAAGCAATCATGGTATTGAAGAAAGAATCACTTGAGCAATTAACTTAATAGCTGGTAACTCAGTAGGCAGAGCATTCGCTATATAGAGTGATCAGCCAGACAATCAGATTAGCTAGTGAGTCAATGTACTGCAAGGAATAGTGGGTGACTGGGACCTGACAAATAGTTATTTACTGGCTATAGAGGTCTCTTGCATGTTCAGCAGTGAAGGGTAGCATGACCATAGCAGCAGAGCTGAGGACAGGCTGTGGAGGTTTGCTGCTCTATCCAGAGATAAGGGCAGAAAAGAGTGGCAGTTCTGTGGGCTGCCTTCCTCATTTAGGACTGCCTGACAAAAGTAGTATGACAATGGTCTAGCCCATGCACAAAGGCTATGGCTACACTAGAGAGAGGAGCACAGCTGCACTGGTGCACTGATGCAACTGCACTGCTGTAAGCTCTCTAATGTAGCTGTTCTAAGCTGATGGGAGAGATCTCTTCAGTCAATTTAATTACTCCGGTCCCCACGAGCAGTGGTAGTTAGGTTGGTGGAAGAGTTTCTTCCACCAACATAGCACTGTCTACACTGGTGCTTATGTATGTGTAACTGATGTCGCTGGGGGGGGGGGTGGTTTTTACATAACCATGAGCAACATAAATTATACTGACTTAAGTGATAGTGTAGACATAGCCAACGTTGACTTGATCATCTTTGATGTAATGACAAATGATAGTTTGGTCAACCACAAACAAAATTATTCATTTCTAGCAAACAGATTACTAGAATTTATCATGAGGCCTGCTTGGTACTGAATTCTCATATGGAACTTTCCCCATTTTGTTTCTTTACCTAGAGAGATTCCTTGTACCTCCCATTTAGACATCTGAAAATTGCTTTTAGTTTCTCCTAAGTATTGAAACCTTATTGATACCCCTGGGATATACACACAACATACATTACAGTCTGCTGTAATAGAGGTTGACATTAAGATAATTAAGACAGCTCAAGGGATAATGCCTAGGTTTTGCAGTTAATTCAGAACTTGTGAGAACCTATTTTTTCTTCTGTTGCTTTTCACAGCATTGTAAATACCACTCAATCAGTTATAAGAGTGCACACAATCCATTTGCTAACCACTGAATCAATAGCCTAGTAACAAAATGCACACCCAAAAAGTGACTCAACCTGGAAGATACTAAAGAGGTAATAAAAAACAATTTTAGGTGTTTGAGATTATACAAATTTGAGCATCATAGTGCTGAAAGGCCTAATTTAGTTCAAAATGCACATACTATAAATCTTCCCTCTGAAATCTATAAAACACATTAGTGTAATACCTCTTGGGAGAGCTGGATTAAATTGTTTACATGTGTGCTGGAGAAAGGTCTGACAAACCTTTGATATGAAAGGCTAGATTTTTGCCTATATGCAACAAGAGATTGGATATTGTATAACAAGCCTTTGCTACCTCCTTGTGCTCCTGCATAATCATGTTCCTTATGCTCCTGGGCCTTGATTCATATAAACCACCCTCATTCATCAAACACTTAGGCGCACACTTAGCTTAAAGCATAGTCTTAGGTCCTGTAAAAGTCAATTGGATTTAAACAAGTGCTTAAGAACTTTGCTGAACAAAAGTAGCTTTGTCACACAAGAACCAGGGAACTCTAGCAGTGACAAATACCCAGCCTCTGGATATTTCATTGGGCAAGAGGGAATCCATAGCCCTGCTTTTCCTCAGCATTGTTCCCACCACTGTGACATGCCCATCCCAGCTTGTGCATCACTCCTGCAGAGAACTGGAGAAGAACTGTGCCTCCTGTGCTGCATGCATTCCTCCCCTTCAGATGGTACATCTCCATTCCACTTGCTGCTACAGGCTGTTGTTAAATGACAGTGTAGCCCTATGGAAGCAGGTTATAGCAGGTTAGGCAGGTTCCACCACAGTAAAGCCACCTGAGTCAGGAATTGTTAGTCACTTACATTTTAAGCTGTATCAAACCATTATACCTAGATAAGTAAAATAAATTAAAGGAAAACACTTTAACAGTCAAACTTAAGTTGCTATAGACTTCAGGTGCCTGTTGGCTCTTTCAGGTCTGAGGGTGAATTTAAAAAAAAAAAAAAAGTAATTTCTAGCAGTCTGCCTCTGAAATTTATTAGTTCTTCTGATAACAAAGCTGCTGGCTGCTGCTCCTGCTGTCATGGAAACAGACATTGCTGGAAACAGGGAAGGTTGCTTTAAACTAATCACTATTTCACAAAAAAGAAAAGAGGTTTTTGTAGAATAATTAGTTGAGAAGAACCTGTCCCTGCCTTTCAGCAGTCCAAATCTTAGTCTGCATGGCAGAGGGAGTGACTACTGGCACACAAGTGATCAGCAATTGTAAAAGCAGAGGACTCGAAGTGCTGCTTTTTCCACATATATTGGGGCTCCTAAAGTGTATAGGGGATTAAATTATATTTAATATTTTAAAATTGTGCTTAAAGCACTGGGCTGCACTTCTGTAAACCTGATTTAAGTTCCTACTTCAAGCAAGTAACCTAATTTGTGTTTCAGTTCTGTCTATAAAATGGGCTAATAGAACTTCCTTTCTCCTACCCTCTGTCTTATCTATTAAGGTCATAAGCTTTTTTGGCCAGGGACTGTCTATTATATGTATATGTACAGTGGGGCTCTAGTTGCAGTTGGGGCTGCTAGGCACTGTACAATTTCTTTTTATTATTAATCATGACATCTGGGCAGGGGTGGAAGTAAGTTAAAGGACTTACCGGTATGCTGGAGTCCTGAGCAAGGGTGTGGCCTCTACTGGAAGAGGCAGGGTCTCGACCGGAAGAGGCAGGGCCTTTCAATCAAGATTGAAAGGCCATGGGCCTCCAGCTGCGGCTGGGAGCCCCAGGGCCTTTAAATCACCCTGGGAGCTACCAGCTGTAGAGGGGGCTGGGAGCCCTGGGATGATTTAAAGGACCTGAGGCTCTGGCCACCACTACAGCAGCAGAGCTCCAGGCCCTTTAAATCGCTGATGGAGCCCTGCCGCCGCTACCCTAGGGCTCCAGCAGCAGGGCTCCGGAGGCAATTTAAAGGGGCCTGGGCTCTGTCCGCTGCAGGGAGTCCCGGGCCTTTTAAATCAGCAGCCTGGGGAAGCCGGCTGGGTGTGGCACGGTGTACAGGCTCTTGCCAGTATACCGTACCGGCCCGTACCAGCTTACTTTCACCTCTGCATCTGGGAATTATTTGCTTTAGAGAGGAAGCATGGTGTAGTAACATAAGCTCCTAGACTTCCTGTGTGACTTTAGGCTACTCCATTCAAGTTGCTTTGTCTGCAAAATGGGGATATTAAACCTCATCTCTTTCTCTGAGGTATTGTTAATATTATCATTAATTGTGAAGTGCTTTCAGACCCATGAAAGGAAGGCACCATGCCAGTTCTAGGTATTATACTAATAGCATTAGTGTTAATAATAACTGAGAGTCACGCTTCTCTGTTGGTTGGAGGCACTGAACTCTTCTTCTCGTTCATCACTTTACAGGCAAGTTGTGCAGGTATAGCCAAACCTGGGCCCGTATCACAGCCCATATGTTAATGCAGAGCCAGGCATACAAACAGAGCTGTACATAATTGATATAAGAGTTCTCTATTGTGGCCAACATCCCTTGCTTCTTCCTTATACGAAGTGCTGTTGTGCTGGAAGTGCTGAGTTTGGGAAGCCCATATAAGAAATACACATCTCTTGTTCACCACAGACAATGGAGCAGCAACTGCAGAAGAGTCTGGCTTCTGATCTAGAACCTGGGATAGTTGAGGAGGAGGGGTGTGCTTTTCCTCCACACCAGGGGTGAAAGTAATTTAAGGGACTTACTGGTATGCATGGCCGGGACCCTGAGCAATGAGGGTGGGGCCTCAGGCAGAAGGGGTAGGACCTTTAAATCCCTGGACCCTTTAAATCCCCAGCTACCCCAGGGCTCCAGCGGTGATTTAAAGGACCTGGGCTCCAGCTGCTGTATCAGAGGCCGGGAACCCTGGGCCCTTTAAATCACCACCAGTGCCCCATGGTAGTGGTAGCTGTGGCAGTGGCCGGGAGTCCCGGGTCTCTGGCGGTGATTTAAAGTGCCAGGCTCCAGCCATTGCCGCTACCACAGGACTCTGGCAGCGAGGCTCTGCTGGTGATTTAAAGGGCCCCGGCAGCAGCCAGATCCCCAGGCCCTTTGAATCGCCACTGGAGCCCTGGGCATCCTTGCCACCATTGCTACCCCAGAGCTCAGCTCCAGCAGTGAGGCTTTAGTGGCAATTTAAAGAGCCTGGGGCTCTGGCTGCTGCCGGGAGCCCCGGGCCCTTTAAATTGCTGACAGAGCCGCATGGTAGCAGTAGCTGCAGTGGTGGCTGGGAGCCCAAGGCCCTTTTAAATTGCCAGCCTGGGGGAGCTGCCCCCTGTCAGTATGGTTGGCTGTGTACTGTGATCTTATTGGTACACAGTACCAGCCGAGACCAGCTTACTTTCACCTCTGTTCCACACCCCTGAGGAATTTCCCATTTTGCAGTCCAATTGCTCAGGCTATGTGCTAGAGTTGGGGTTTGGTCCTTGCTGGGTACATGTACCTTGGCCTGAAATAGTCTGGATTTGATGACCTTCCGGGCATGTTGCAAATGACATCTGTCTGGCAGGACTCTTGGGATGGGCTGAGGGTCTGCTTCTTAGATTGAAGAAGGGTTGAAAATGCCATACTAGCTGAGTTGCTGCTAAACTGACCATTTTAATGCCATTGAGATTTAAATTGTATTGTTAACATTCTAGGGTACCTAGAACCTTTGGATAGGTGGCTCTCGAGTTATTTTTAAATCAAAATAAATTCAGTGTGAAGAATGAATCTCTTTTGAATTTAACTCATTTGCAATCTTGCTGTAGCTGTGTTTAATCTACAAAATTGTGATGGTTGCACACAGAAGTCAGAATTTGCCATATGTCTTCATCAGCTTGGAAGATAGGAGCTTATCTTCTCAGCTAATGTCAAGCTTGTCAAAACTCCTATACAGTAGCTATTCTTTTCACAAGTAAGCTTGGAAAAGTACTGGCATCCTACAGAGCCAAAATGTTTGACTCTACCTTGGATTGCTCACATTTCAATAGTCTTGGTCCCTCTCAATGCATTTTTTTTTCATTAGCCAAACAGCATAATGAATGAGTCTCACTCAAAAAAAAAAAAAATACAAATCAGCCTAATGGTTCTTTAGCTGAACCCTGGACAAATGTGTTGTAACACCACAACATCAAAAGTTTAGTACCAGCCTTATTGTTGTCATGATCCTACTGTGGTAGCTAAAATAAATGTACAAAATCCACAAAATAGATTGTACAAGTGGCAAGCATTATATCTTAAATATAAATTGTTGGATCTCTTGATTCTTTCTCAGAAACTCAAGGAGTTAAAGAAGAGAGATCCATGTAGAATTTCATGTAATACCTTGCTGCACAGAAAGTCTTCAAATGTAGTGGAAGTGATAATGTCACACACCGAACTATTTCAGTGATTTTATATGTAAAGACTCTTGGTGTTGTGCTGCACATGTATCATATGTTATAGAGGTTATTCTGTAAAGTAATTTGTTTTGCTTAAGACTATCTGATGTCTTTCAATTTCCTTTACATTTGAATCACACAATATTTCTGTGCCTACATGAAGATAAAGCTAAGGAGACAAATAGATGAGAGCAACATATTGTTGCAGTCCATACTTTCTCCATTCATTTTTATTTGCTCTGATTTTCAAGGTGTATTGGGAGACTAAATTAGATAAATAGGTGCATGGAACTCTGCTACAATTGTTTCGCAACCCTAAGTAAAATTGGCAGGTAATAGAACAAATATTTTAAAAACTATTACATGTCTGTCAAGAAACATACTGTGGATTCTTCAGCTGATTATCAACTTTCTGGTCCCATAGGAAATTGATTGCATAGAAAACCCTGAGAACAATGTCATTGGTGCTAATGTGGAGAATCTTGGCTCCCATGAAATACAGGGGAGAGCTTTGGAAGTACACTGGCATTTTCTAGGAAGCCTGGGTGCATAATTTTGTATGAATTAAGAAATCTTAACAAATCTGATGGACTGTACACATACAGACAATGTGTTAAAATTAAGCTATTACCAAAAAAATCATCCATGTTTGATAAAAGTAAGTCTCTTCCTATATTCATACAGTGGATTAGGTTGTTGTTTTTTTAAGTGTCGTCTAACTTTGCAGGACATCTTTCATTTTGTTGCATTCATTGATCAAAACGAAAAAGAAGGGAATAAGGAAAAGACAGCAGAAAAAAATGGAACTTCAAATTTTTCAACTGTTTTATGGAAAACTACAGAAACAACTATTCTATTTTAGAATGCAAATGACTTCAAATTTTTGAAAATTTTCATAACAGAATGATTTAAAACAAGGTTTAACAAAGTGCAATTTTGAGGGATTTCTTTTTTACTTAGATGTGTAACTTTTACATAAACAGAGTTCTATATTATATCAAACTATACAGTAGAATTTGATACAAGCACTTGTTAGACAATATGATACAGTTGAACAGTAGTATAGTGTGAGGCTCACTTCTCTAAATTTTTCTTATCATATGTGATGTCTACCTGTTAGGGCTTGTCTGTCTGGAGAACTATTCTGCATTAGCTCCATGTGTGAATGCTTCTTTTGGAATAAAAGTACCTATTCTTAATTGTTTTATTCCATTTTGGAGTAAACTAATTCAGAATAAGCATTCTATTCTAGAGAAAAAAAGTATCCACACATGGACTTAATCAATAACAGTTAGTCTGCATTAAATGCCTTACCTAATTCTGAATAAATTTTCAATGCATGAGGGAAAAGATAACTTTTGTCTCCTCTGGTCAAATGTACCTGGTATCCCATAAAATGGAACACTGAATTACTTCTAGGGTGAAAGGAAAAAGCTGTGATCACTGTTCTCATTCTATGAAGGCTACAAAATTTGTGGCTGAGCTGAAGTGAATAAACTACTTGCTATAAATACATCTGACATGATGTTTTTAGCTGGGGCAGAATGTTTGAACATAATAAATGCCTGACAACTACTGGAATAGCCAAAAAAGAAAAAACAGAAAAAAAAAACACAGTATGAACCTATACATAACTAAAGAATGGTGCTTTTCAAATCCCAAGTAAGGCAACATAGCAGCAAGCTCTTCTCTTCTGAAATCCTGTAGTTTGACAAAAGAGATTACTAGGCCAGATTCTGATGACCTATACCAGTGTGAATCTGGAGTAACTCCGCTGGAGCTATACTGATGTAAATGTGATCAGATTCTGACCCACTGTATGATCAGGAGCCTTTCACACACGGGGAACTGAAAAAATGCACTACCTGTCATCTGCAAAAAGCCAAACTCACCCTTTTCTACCAGAAATGGTCTATATCAAGTTTACAGAAAACAAAAGGGTTTTTCTGGCCCACCTATATATTGTTCCATGAAGTGCCGCCTGCAGCATTAAATGTAAACAGTATATTGCTGAATTAAGAGGGACAAATTCTGCTCAGTCAAGGGCAAACCATTGCTTTCAGCAAAATTGCCCAAGTGTAACTGAGAGCAGAGTTTTGGCCTAGAGTGTCTCATTAATACAGTAGCATGGAAGCCCTGCTATTATGAATGACAAAAGAGGTAAAATTTGATTACAAAGTTCAAGGAAAGTTTATTTCTCTGTTCCTGCATTTCTTTCCATTGCCACTTTTCTCTTCATTTATGTGGCAGAGTTTACAGTAATGGAATATAGTATAGTGCTGTGTCTTCCAGCACTCTAAGGAACAGATCCTCAACTGCTATAAATTGACATAATGTCAATGGACCTTGACAATTTACACAGGCTAAGGGTTTGCCCCTAAGTGACTTGGTAAAGAAAATCGCTTTATATTCATCTTAGAAGTAAATTGAGAAGGGGAGAGTGGCAGCAACAGGGGAGGAAATGAAACAGGGCTTTGATGAAGTATATTATAATAATAGCATGTAATAGAAGCAGGCAATTTCTTAATGTTTTGGTGATAAACCATGTTTGCTCTGTTTTCAAGGCTTACAATATTGCAAGAGTGATTTGATGATATCAGGTATACATTTATATGGAATTAAAGCAAAAGAACTACTTTGTTCCATTGTTAATATTCCAATTATTTACATACATGCTTGTAAATTATTGCACAACTGCAGGATATTAAAGCCTAAGCTAACAACAGAGATGGAAGTAGAACTCAGGATATTCAGACTCTCAGCCCTAAACTTCATCTGTTAGACCAAAATTTGTGCATGTGTGGGAGAATGCCTCCACTAATGCCTCTTTCAAAATTCACACCAGAGAATAATTGTTTTAAACTGGCTTATTGATCCTGTGGCAAATTGCCGGTACTGTTCTGCTGGGTCTCACGCTTTCTCTTCTCTGGGGTAGGTTCAGGGCGCTATTGCTTGCCTCTGAACCGGTTCTTAATTACTCCACTAGTGTCCTTGGAGGAGGGGAGTGGAGAGGGAGGGACCTGGGCCCACCCTCTACTCCAGGTCCCAACCCAGGGGCCCTGAGGGTTGTGGTGAACCACTTGAACTAGCGGTTCCTTCCCCTGGGTTACTTCCCTCTCCTACCCTTCAGCTTGTGAAGGGCTTCTTGCCTCCCTTCTACACAAGCCTGGTGCCCCTTACCTAGGGTTTCTTCTGGACTTCACAATCCACCGCAGCACTCCTCCAAACTTTCTATTTCTCTCTTATCAAACTCTTCTCTTCTGCAACCAGCACTCTGCTCCAATCAAACCTTCCTCCTTCAACTCCCACACTGTCTGACTGAAACAGGGGGTTTTTATCACATGACTGGAGTCAGGTGTTCTAGTTAATCTAAAGCAAACCTTCCTCCTTGGCAGGGAATAAGGCCCCCTGCTAACACTCTCATGCTGCCCTCTGGCCATGCTGTATTACAATCCTAACATCAAAATCATTTTGACAGCTGATATTTTGGTATTTTCACTGAATTTCAGAACTGTGAAATTGGAAGTCCTATATGACTATGGAGCAAAGTCAAAAACATGCATTTCAACAGAAAATCAAACCCTTTCATTTTGGATATTCCACTCAGCTCACTTCACAGCAGGCTAACAAGATAATTAAAAGGTCAAAGGTTGGTTTGTTTTGTTTTTTAAGTTAGTGTGTCAACATCCACTCTGAAAGCTTTAGGTGTATCATAGATTTGGTGATTCATGAACCATTTCAGCTGGAAATCTGCATTAGTAATGTATTGTGTCTGTGCTCTCAGTAACAATCTTCGTTATATAAAATAACCATTCAGATAGTGTTAGCGCTAGAAAACAAAATCACTAGCATGATTCTTTTAAAAATTGCTTTTTCACAGGTTACAGCTGCCTGCTTTATGGAACTGTGGAAACTTCTGAAAAGACTTTATAAAGATGGACTTTAGTCAATTATTTTATGCATAAATCAGTGTATTCTTCAGTGCAGTAGAACCCACCACTGCTATCCAAAAACTAAAGTACCTGCTGTCATGGTATAATTCCCCTCTCTGAACCTTAGCGTCCAAAAGATGGGGTACCAGCATGAATTCCCCTAAGCTTAATTACCATCTTAGATCTGATAGCTGCCACCAATCAGGACTTGGAGTGCCTGATAAACTTTGGTCTCCCCAAAACTTTCCCTGGGGACCCCAAGACCCAGATCCCCTGGATCTTAACACAAGGAAAGTAAACCCTTTCCTTTACCGTTGTCTCTCTCAAGCTTCCTTTCCCTGGGTTACCCTGGAAGATCACCGTGATTCAACTCCTTGAATCTTAAAACAGAGGAATTCCACCTCCACCCCTCCCCTCTTCCCCTCACCCAGAGGCAATACAGATTCAAGCTCCGTGAATCTAAAACAAAGAGGACATTTACCCTTCCCCACCCTCCTCTCTTTCCCTTCTCCCCACCAATTCCCTGGTGAGTACAGACTTAACAAAGGGAAAGAAATTAATCAGGTCTTTAAAAAAGAAGACTTTTAATAAAAGAAAGAAGAGTAAAGATAATCACTGTAAATTCAGGATGGAATATTACAGGGTCTTTCAGCTTATAGAAACTAGAGAGAAGCCTCCTTCAGCAGAAATACAATTTAAAATACTTCCAGCCAAATACACATTAAGACTTTACCAGCCAGATACACATTTGCAAATAAAGAAAAACAATTAAAAGACTAAACCGTCTTTCTACTTGCACTTACTACTTGAATAGAAAATTAGAGAGCCTGTAGTATGTCTGTTCACTCTCAGATTCCAGAGATGACAACAGACAAGGAAAAGAACACACAAACAAAGACTTCCCTCCACCGAGATTTGAAAGTATCTTGTCTCCTGATCGGTCCTCTGGTCAGGTGTTCCCAGTTTCACTGTTTGTTAACCCCTTACAGGTAAAGGAAACATTAACCCTTAACTCTCTGTTTATGACACCTGCATATTGTTTTTACAATTACCCATACCTCTATTAAGTAGCTCTAATTAATATTGATACATTACTTTAATGCTTCTGTTTATTAGCCCCTTTTTGTGATAAGGTGCACTCAACTATTTTTTTCACCATGTGGACTAATTGTGGGCATACAGTAACCAACATTTTGTGATAGATATTAAATAGGTTGAAACATGCCTCTGCATCACTCCTGCTTTTGTGACTTTTAGTAGCAGATTACATTTATTGGGCCACATTTAGCTCCATTCGCATGCTGACTGATCTGTTGTTTCTTTGCAAAGACAAAGTCATTATTAGCTATTGGTGGTTTTAGAATCTACATGAAACAAGTGGGTGGTTCTGCTGTCTCAAGAGAGGTCCCAACCCCCTTCCACACTGCACACCTTACCCCAAACCACCATCTGAACTGATTCTAATTGGCAACCTTATTGATATTCCCAGTCTGGACTCAGAGGGGGAAAAATATCTTATCTTCCCAGTCCCCATCCACAAGCCTAGCTCCACCCATTTCAGATGCCAAAATGAGACTCCGTTCACAATAGATTTTTCAAATGTTCATATATGATCCTGCTGCTCTGCTGGGCTCCACAGGGTTAGTTCTCCTTGAGCTGGGTTTGGACACTTCCCTGGGCAAATATGAAAATAGGCATTGGCATGTGACCTCAGCTCCAGCTTCTGGAATCATGTAGTGACTAGGTTACTAGCTTCTTGTTTACCAAAATAAATTTGAAAATATCAACTTAGAATGACTGATCTAGTGATGTGTGCAGGCAGATACTAGCCATACGAGAGGCAACAGCAGCCACTGGAGCAGGGATGGAGCTTGCATTGTTACATCAAACAGAAGCTTCCTAGTCCTATACCAGGCCAGACAGGTCAGGGAAGTTGCCTTTCTGCTATATCTTTCTGCAAATAGACAGATTTAGTGGTTAAAGTGGGTAATCCATCAGTTGTCACAAATACTAACGTTCACTTAAAGGTTTAAGAGGACTGGATTTCAAACAAGAGTGCTGCTAAACAAAACTTCAAAAATCCCTTTATGGGTAATTACATACAAAGGCGATGTCTGCTACCAAGTACATGACTCTCAGAAACCCTTGGCAAGTACTCGGGGCTGCTACCCCTCCTGCCAGTCGCACTGCCATGGCTACATTACATTTTTGGTATCCTTGCGCTAACTCTTATCAAGCTAGTGCATCTCATCAAGATGGAAATTATACCTCAGCTCCAATAAATACCCTCCATCGTGTGAAAAGAAATGCCCTTTCTTTGTCACCTGAGGCATATTTATGATGCTTTCTTCAGGTCTATAGAACTTAGCAATATCTGACAGACTCCTTTTCAAATCAGCATATTGACCTGTGTTACCCGCTGATTCAAATAGCCTGAAAGGTACTTGTCAGTAACAGAGGATTCTGATACAAAACCAGGTGCAAAAGATCTCTTTGACCTTGGGTTACTAACTACTGAGCATCTGAAGAAGACATTTGAGCTATACAGCTTTTATATTACATCTTATCTCTTGGTCTGTTAAGATGTATCACATTATCCATCTAGTTCATTTTTTGAGTTCTTGTCAGACTTCTGAAATACAATAATCTAGATCTTCACAAGTGCTCACAATTTTAAACTTGTGCAAACTTCTTTATTCTACGTATCGGGGCATCCCAAAGATAAACCTGGACAGTGAACATTCAGTCAATTATGCAGATTAAGTTCCTAAGAACATGTGCCAATATGACAACTTATGTATGTAGACCAATGTCAATTAAAAATGTCCTGAGCTGCAGGCCCTTCAGTGAAAACTCCTACATGTAAGAACTGTTAGAAGAAGCACCATAGTGGATCTCAAATATCACAGTAGTACAAAGGGACATTTGAGACACTTTCTATCATTAATATCAAGAAAATTCAGTAGATGAACAGATAGAAATGGCAGGTGAACTATGCTACCAGTAGAATACAGTGAGGATGTTCCTAGGAATGTAACATGATTTCAGCTTTTTTCTATCTTTTTATGAAGATGGGCATGGACTCCCTTAGATCCTCAGCTACTGGAGGATGTTTCTGGATCAAGCATAAAATAAAGTGGCCCAGAGGCTAATCTAAATTAGGCCAAGGGCTGTTCAGCCCAGAACTGCAGGAGCAGAAAGGTGACTTAGAACCACCTTTCCTCATCCACCCACCTAATTCTCAGTTGCACTAAGTATAAATTTGGAACGGTTAAAAATTGACTCCAAATTTGTGTTTTAGCTTTCTTTCTTCTCTGTGGTTACTCTGGGTTGGAACACAATGAAGTCCAGGTCTTTCAAAATGCCTAAATTTTAGTCAGCGGGTTAGGAATACTAAGATATTAAATCACTTCTACTTCACCTACCACTTTTATTCCAGCTGCTTAAGAAACTGTAGACCAAGGGTTCTCACACTGGGGGTCAGAACCCCTCAGGGGGTCGTGAGGTTATTACATGGGGATTCATGAGCTAACAGCCTCCACCCCAAGCCCCGCTTTGCCTGCAGCATTTATAATAGTGTTAAATATATTAAAAACTATTTTTAATGTCTAAGGGGGGTTGCACTCAGAGGCTTGCTGTGTGAAAGGGGTCACCACTACAAAAGTTTGAGAACCACTCCTGAAGAGTAACTGTACAGAATAGCTCATAATAAAACACAAATCATCAGCTCATTCTGTACTGAAGTCTCTAAATATTTATTCAGAGACTTCAATGCAGAAAGAATGGATCATTTGTCTTCAGTTACCAATTGCTTGTGAAGAATTGTTGTAGGGGATTTGCTTTTTTAAATTAAATTACCTATTGCCTAAAATCCATCAGTAGCTAAAGATAAGTATATCCAATATACCCCATACTTGATTATGGGTTATCGTTAGTGCTGACCTGAACTGCAATGTGGTTTCCAGGAAAATATTTTCCTTGGGAAATTGATATTGGCATAATTTCTCTTCCAATGAGAAATTCCTAAATGAACTACTTGTTTCAAATCAGCATTTCTAAATGTAATTTGTTTTGCCTTGAAATGTCAATCCATTTCAGATTTTTCCATTGGAAAAAGGGGAGAAGTAGTAAAGTGTGGCAGTTAGGTTTTTTGAGTGGATGTATAGGCCAAATGATATTGTTTCATTTCCTTAACAGACAAAAGTCTGCTCTGTCTAGTTTCTTGTGTGAATACTAACTATTCGGAGTTCAAAATCACTTCCATGTATATTCTTGAATGTGGGTATAAGAATTTATTTCTACTAACATCACTGCTGGTAAATGTTTGCTACAATATTCACAGGGAGGAAGCACTAAAGGGCCGTGAGCACAGTCAAAATATCTATGTGACTATTCATGGGCAACTTGAGGTGTTCACCTATCTCTGCTTTCTGTTTCAAAGCACTCCTTTTGTAGTGATTGAAAGCATTCTCACCTCCTTGGGCGCTCTTGAGTAATTTATAATGAGCTCTTTCTGACTAAAGTTAAAAAAGGGATGGTTTTCTCCACTGAAATTCTCAAACTATTTATGCATACAGATATTACCTGGGTTCACTGGTGTTTTTTACTCCATGGTCCCTGGAAGTTTAGTAAAACAGCAAATTGTCCCAGTCATCAGGGCTAACAGAACCCTCTGCACTTATAGAGATTAAGCAGCCAAATCATAGAAGCCTCTTGTGTGGAAGTACTAGCTGAGGGGGCTCCTTACATTATCTCCACCCCTGGTGCACTTGGACCATGACAACCATAATGTTATGCTGAAAGGTACTAATGGCTGCACCAAGGGACTCTTTGAACAAAAAAAGTCACAGACTCTGCTAAAGCTAAGAGTGTGCCAAGCCCTCTGTCATGTTCAGTAGAAGCAGCAATTAAGTCCCACAGTTGCAGACAATAGAGGCCTAGCCACATAGCCAGGTCAGACCAGACCTAACCCAGGTAGGTTGCCACGGGTTTTCCTGGGGTGCAAGTGCAGGTGCTAGGACATGGTAGCAAGCTGGGGGTGGGCTGGTATGAAAAAGCCAGGAGAAGGGGATGAGTGTGACTCTGAAAGGAAGCAGAGAGCCAAATCTGCTTTGACACAGAGCTCAATGGAGTGACATACTTGGGGATTTCTGAGACAGGAAACTTTCTGCTGTTTGTTTCTCCTGTATTCAGGAAAACAAGACTTAGTGTGCATTTTTTAATAAACAAGATTGCACCAAGAATATACCTAACTCGTATCACTGATTTCTCATCCCCAGAAAAACCCTGCAAGTCTCCATATATTGGTTAGCTTCTTGGGCAAATGGGGCAACAATTTTCACTAATACTCTTTTAAACTTCTCAAATTACATCATCTTGGCAACAGGATATCTGGAAACATCATACCAAGCCATCAATTATTGTCAAATAGAGTTTTTAAGAAATTAGAAGACTTTGACATACTGTCCTTCTCTACTACTGGGAAACAACAAAATGAAGGGAATGAGGTAACAAGTCACTGCAGGGAACTGAGACAGTGTTTCAGAGTAGCAATAATTGCCACAAGTTCTGGATGTATTTCCTTTCTTAGACTTGGATGCCTCTTTGATTCCTTTCAAATAATGCTCTGTTTTGGCCTGAAGCTTAAATATTTCCTTTTTCTATTTTTATTGTTTTTTAAGTTTCAGCCATTTAAGTCCAGTCATTAATACTTCTTACCACAATATGTCTTGTATGTGTCACACCCTTTCTCAGTTCACATTAACAGTGATGTATCATCTTTCTAAGGTGAGTGTGAGGTAGTCAGCCGTGCCAGTCTATCTCACCACTGTTTGTCTTACCATCTGTCTTGTTACCATGTGTAACGTATAATTAACAGTTAGGGTGATTAATAATGCCATGGGGTCTTTTCTGTTACCTGTTGTTTATTTCAGTCAGAATATACCAGTTCATGGAGAACTAAGGGAATAGTAGTATTTACTCATGAAGAACACAGAGAACTGGACACGGTTTTAAAATATTCATAAAGGTGGAAACAAGGGGAAAAGGTGTAAGCAGCCTTTTAATGTCTGTCTTTATATAACCCACAAAGCAGACATTACATGACTTCTTTGCATGCACCTCGGAGGGGAGTTGAGTGAACAATTCACAACAAACAATTTATTTCATGAATTTAGCCTCTGTTCCTGTTCACAAATTGTGAGCAGACTGCAGTTTGACAGGCTTATTTGCTATATGAAATTGTTTGATAAATGTTCAGTGCAAACATATGTTGATTTATAGATTGCTGTGTAACTCTTTCCTATGGGTATTCTGTATTTGTAGCTGACACTGGAGCTCTGTAAGTGGTCATCTAAGTTACATGATATTGTTTCTGGTCCATCTTTGGAAGACCATAAAAAACAGGGAGAATTTCTAAGGTGATACCCTTTCCCAACAGGAATTCCATTTGGTAATTATTTGGAACATTTATGAAGCAGAGTTTTGATCCTGTGAATGTTCACAAAAAGCAGCGTCAAAATGGTCAAATCATAACTGTAAATTCTATGTTTCAGTCACTGAAATGTTCCTGAGTATTTCTTCAGTATCCACTAGAGTGTTCAGACTGCTCTATCTAAGAGTTTGTCAAGAGTCTACACTGATTCTTTGAAACAGAAAATCTGGGTCCAAGGATGCCTCTCTGGGCTCATTACTGTTCAAACATTTCATTTTTATTGTTCCTGGGACTTTACAGATTGATTGCAATTTTTATTGTTAACTGTATATTCCAATTAGTTGCTGAAAGCAAGTCAAGAAAAAAGAGAAACTTAAGGTAAAATTTTCAAGAGCACTTAGGTGCCTAAGACCCTTCGACTTTCAATGGTATGCAGGCACTTTTAAAAATTGTATTATGTAGTAATCTTGTTGGACTATCAATAAGCAAGAAAACTTAAAGAATAGGCTTAGAAAGACTTCAATACTGGAAAACAGAGCCCTTCCATTTTTTCTCTACTCAAGCGTTCATGAAAAAATAAGTTTCCCGCAGTGGGGGAAGATTATTTCCTGCAAAAAAAACCACCCTGAGGAATGGAGCTGGGAGTCCAGGCAAGATAAACCATGGGGCCCTTTTTGCTCACACTTAGTTTGTTGATCCACAAATATTACCAGTGCATTGGACTGGTTTCTGAAAAGATGATGAGTGGGACTCTTCTAAGATTGGAAAAATGCAGAGGAATAATCAGAAAACAATCAGGAAGAGAAGAAAAGAAACATTTGCCAAGGACTTCTCAGGTTCTCTGGAAAACAGAAGACACAGTTTCTCTGGTTGTGAAGTGTGACAACTGTAGCTGGAAAGACTCAATGAGAAACTTCTGGAGTTTGTAGTTATAATGAGGAATATGTGCTAGAAGGGCACACACAAGTTTCAACATGCTGAAAAATAGATCTAGTGGACTGTAATGTCTCTGAAAAAACAGAATTCTGGAAGTGGGTGGGGAAGAGGGGTCTGCTTAAAAAGCAAGAGCTAATATATTTGTATATAATCTGTGATAAATACCTGCCCTGTCTTAACTGACAGAAAGTGACACTTGCATTGAAACAAGTATATAAGTAGGCCATGTGGAGTAACCTATATGTGAGAGAGAAGCAGAATGAACAAAAGAGGCTTTGTGGGTTGGTATTTTTGGGGAGGCTAAAGAGGGTTCTGCATCCTTTACTCTGTGTGCGTGTTTCTTCCTTGGTTTGGCCCCTTTTGATTCCCTATCACATTTCCTAAGAGTTTAAGGTTAGCCCACTATTCAAGTTATTTCTGGATATTTCCATTCTTCCTAGTAATCTTCCCCTGTATTTTCAATGAAGTATGGCATTCTTCGCTACTTCTAAGCTGTTGTGAATTGTTGCTGGCATCACATATTACTGCCCCATTGCACCTCAGAAGTGGCTGCATTTCTTCAGTGGGTGAAGTGATCACTAATTAGAATTTCTTAATTGCTTTGGGATCTCTGTGGATAAGGGGCACTCTATAGATGTAAATTGTTATTTACACACAGGCTACATAGTCAGACATCTGAGTAGTAGTAATCTGCAGAGTTTTCAGTTGAAAAACTCCAGAATATTCAGTCATCTTCTGGCTATGGCATTAAGGTAGTGTTCAGCTAAAAATATACTCAGATATCTCAGAACACATCTACAGAGAAGGACTTAGGATTTAGTCACAGTGGAAATTTAATCACAACTCAACATGACATTCCAGTGCAATGCTGTGGTAAAAAGAGCTAATACAATCCTTGAATGTATTAACAGGGAGCAGTAAGTGTGTGGTGACTTTAGCTTTGTATACGGCCTTGGTGAGACCAGTGCTAGAACACTGCAGCCACTTCTGATGTTCACACTTTAAAAAGGATGTTGAAAACTTGAAGAGGGTGCAGAAAAGGGCCACAAAAATGATGTGAGGGCTTGAGGGAGTGCTGTTCAGTGAGAGTTTAAGCTCATTGTCCGACTATGCTGGAAGAAAGACTGGAAACTCTGGATGTGGTTTAGTTAGGCTGCAACCTTATTCCTAAGTGTCTGGGAGTACCTGAAAGATAAAATTGTACTGTGCAGGTAATTCCATAATCATTTACATATGCCTGGGGGAAGGCTGCTGCCCTCTGTTCCCATTTGCCCTTCCTGGTCTCCAGCCAACCCAATGCTAGGAGCTTGACCCTCTTCCCAAAAAGAGGGATGTGGGGGGTAGGTTGACTCAGTCATAGGAGCCCCAAACCTCCCTGTTTCCATTCTTTTAAAGAATACTTCCTTTAACAATCCATTTTCTGATCACCTTATCCCTTCCACAATGGAGTTCCTGTGCTGAACATCCACCCCAAATTTACCTGATGAGTTGTGACATCATAGCCTAATCTCTGTGTGACAGAATGTACCACTGTGTCCACACCCTGCATGCTATTGTAACAATCTTTGTACAAATTATGCCTTGTGAGTTATTTGAAAACTTATAATTTGCTGTCAATCGCTGTTCTGACAAAATATGTTCGGCAACATTGTGTGTGATGTTATAAGACTCCACTGTTTAGTGTTCTTAACATATGTTCCAAACTGAGGTTGGCAAACAGGCCTGTCTCAAACAAAGGGATGTGTGCTCTTCTTAATTTGCATTTAAGCAGTAAACAGAGTCATCAAGCAGAAAGGGAAATAAAGGAAGTCCAAACAGGTGAGAAAAAAGCAGCAGAGAACATCCTTCTCCATAGACTTTTTCAAGAGGGGGACTGAAACTATAAAAAGGAAGGACTAGAAGTAGAAGGAAGGACTAACAGTCCCAGGTGCGCGCGCACACACACACACACACACGCCCTGCCCATCACATTGCCTGCACCTGAAACAACAAAGAAAACATTTGTTAGATACAGGGAGAAGGGGTCCTGACCTAGGAAGTTTGGTCAGTAAGACATCTGAAAGCATGTGGTGAGAACTTTATCTTTATTTTTTGTAACCATTTCTGACCCTTATGCCTCATGACTTGTACTCAGTTAAAGAAGTTTAACTACAAACAGATTTTTTCTTGTTTAACCTTGTTTAAATTGAAGTATTTGGGAAACTCCATTTGGGGTGGCAAGTTGTGTGTGTATTATTTCTACTAAAGATATAAAGGACTGTATTGTCCAGGAGAGGGCTAAGCAGTTTAGGACATACATTTCTGGGGGGAAGTCAGAGGCTGGGAATGTGCTGGGGTCACCTTGAACTACAACCGAGGTTGATGAAAGCCACAGTAACCCAGGTCTGGTTGGCAGGCTGCAATTACACATACACGCTCAGAGTGTGGTTTGCATGCTGAAAGGCTGTTTATGAGCAGCCCAGGTGGACACTCCTTCAACAAGATATCATAAGGCTCCCAAGGTTGCAGGGCAAGGGTGGCACAGATGCCATCTGTATTTAACCCAGGAATGTCACACCCAGTTTAATTTTTTTTTTGCCCCAGCTAAGCCCCCAATGTGTTGTAGGCAGGTGAAGGAAAACCTACCTCTCCTTGCCCAATCTAAGGGTGAGGGGAAAAAATTCACCCCTAGTCCCCTGTGAAAGAAGCGACTAGCTTAATGCCCATAGTGATTCATGACAAACCTGATGTTTAACCACTTCCATGGGAGGGAGGGTGGGAGCTGTTCTACCTGGTCCAGGTATGAGGGCTTTGTCCTGCACTGGTGTGGACATAAATAGTTCCCCCACTCTTCTGGTCCCTTGGGGAAAAAGGTGGGAGGAGGATGAATCAGCAGCCCACGCTGACCTTATATGAAGCTGCCATAGCAAGTGACTCTCTGGCTCTCTATCCTCCAAAGAAGCAACACACTTTTTCTGCCAAGCCAGACTGGGACCCCCATTGCTTAATGTGCAGTGAGGTCATTGTCCAGTTATGCCAGAAGACACTGGATGTGGTTTAATTAGGCCATTGCTTTATTTGTAAATGTCTGGGAATATCCAGAATACCCAGGAATACAGGAAACAGATCTGCTGTATTACTTTAGGAATAGACTCCTGATTCCTAGGATAGGGTCCTAACCCCTAGACATGTATCTGAGAGCAGCATCTGATCCTTGTTCAGTTGAACAAGATTATCATTTTGGGTGGGGACAGCACCTTTTGCTGTTACCTCTGCATTTAACAAGTGAAATACCTCAACTCATTATTTGGGTGACATCATTCATTTTGCCTCTGTCATGCTGTTTGGACTGGTACACAGCCGTGACTGCCAACCTCAAGTCAGGCTGTCAAAAGCAGAGGAGACACCCTCAACTGGCTGTATGTTCTATAATTAGATTTCCAGCCCAGTAACAAATGCGAACCCCTGAATCACCATAACACTCTGACCATAGAGCCATAGACAGTCCCCATGGGCATGTTGGTCTATCTTGCTACCCAGGCAAGCCAGACTTAGAAATAATTGGTTGCCATACACCAAAGATCACACAAGATTCAGGTAGCTTCCAGTTGCAAGAGACCAGTCACTTACCCAGGGTCAATTTGTATCTCAGACTTCTCAGCAAAGACAATGCTTGTAGCCAATCCTATAATAAACTAATTGAGAATTTATTAACTGGGAAAAAGAAATGAGTTATTTATATGCTAAAGCAGGCACACATATAAACAAATGAGTTTGTGTCAAGGTTCCTTCCCCACTCTGAACTTTAGGGTACAAATGTGGGGACCTGCATGGACACTCTAAAGCTATTACTAGCTTAGATCTGGTTATCTCTCCACCATCCAGAAATTTCAGTGTCTGGAGCACTTCCTGTCCCCCAAACTCTCCCTCCTGGGTGTGTCTTGAGGACTTCACCAATTCCCTGGTGAGTCCAGATCCAATCCCCTTGGATCTTAAAACAAGCAAAAAATCAATCAGGTCTTAAAAGAAAGCTTTTAATTAAAGAAGAAAGGTAAAAATCATCTCTGTAAAATCAGAGGGAAATATTACAGGTAATCAAATTCATATAGCCCAGAGGAACCCCTCTAGCCTTAGGTTCAAAGTTACAGCAAACAGAGGTAAATCCTCTTCAGCAAAAAAGGACATTTACAAGTTGAGAAAACAAAAATAAACTAATCGCGCCGCTGCTGTATTACAATTTTAAAACATGAAAGACTGATTCAGAAAGATTTGGAGAGCCTGGATGGATGCCTGGTCCCTCTTAGTCCCAAGAGCGAACAACAACCAAAACAAAGAGCACAAATAAAGACTTCACTACACCAAGATCTGAAAGTATCTTGTCCCCTTATTGATCTTCTGCTCAGGTGTCAGCCAGGTTGACTGAGCTTCTTAACCCTTTACAGGTAAAAGAGGCATTAACCCTTAACTATCTGTTTATGACAGTCTATGGTTGCAAAAGGTCAGAGTAATCTGTCAGCACTGAATGTCTTTTAGAGCTACCTCAGACTGACTATGGTGATATCTGCTTCTGTTGCATAGTTCCAGCCCTGTGAGAGTCCAAACAACGAAGAGAACCTTTTCTTGTATTCCCGTTTTATCCTCTTCTTCCTACATTCAAGCTAATGAGATGAGCTTTCTTGCATTTAGCACCTTCATGGGTGTGAGAGGGCATAAACCCAGCCTTTGTATTGTGATGTTCTACAATGGCCCATTTAGTTTTGATGACTCTTCTTGATGGTGGCTGTACCATTAGTCCTGACTAGGTTCAGAGTAAGCATTTTTATAATTATTAAGCAAAACTGTTTATCACCTTATAGCATGGGATACAAACATTACAAGTGAAATTAATGCATTTGGCAGCTTCCAAGCATTCCATAGAGTCCAAACACTAAACACCATTCTCATAAGTCTAAGGGCTGATCCACACAACTCAGAAGATCAACCTAAGGCAACTTATGTAAACCTAATTATGTCAGTGTCTACACTACAGCCTTCTTCCCATCATTGTAAGTGCCCTACCACACCTCCTCAAGAGATGTAGGGCTTATGTCAGTGTAGTTAGGATGACGCATTGTCTGTGTAGACACTGTCCCTTACAACAGCTGTTGGCTCTCCCCTGGAGAGATGGATGGCTGGAACCTGCTTCCATCTGGGACCTGTGGGGAATGGACTTCATTCCTGGCTCGGAGCCATGACAAAAATCCCCAGAGGCTTCAAACCGCATTCCCAGCTGAGAGCCAGGGTGAGAAGCTCCAGTGGCTTGCTCCCAACCCACTCCCAGCTGGGAGCTGGGCAGCCTTGTCAATTTCACAGCTCACTGAGTAAGTTGTGAAATTTACAAGGCTCCTGGGCTCCCAGTGGGGAGCAGACAGCAGGGGGCGGGGAGAAGCTGGGGCAGCTGGAACCAGCTTTCCAGGAGTGGGAAGCGCTGGGCGGCTCCCCCTGGCTCTCGGCAGGGAACAGGGAGGGGAGAAGCCCTGGGTGGCTTACCTCACTCCTGGAGGGGAAAGGGAGCAGAGGACGGGATAGCCTGCCAGAAGCCTGGGAGCTTGTAGGGCAGCCAGGCTCCCCTCAGGGAACTACCAGCATAACTGAGAAACTAGGCTCTCAGCTCCTCGTGCTGCCCTTGTTAGGTCAGTGGAAGTGCTCCATGGAAATGCAAACCATGATGATGAGCACCATCCACCCAAGAAAGATCGTGTGGACTTACCTACTACAAATAAATTTACATTTCTAGTGTAGACATACCCTAATACCTATCTTCAACAATATTAACATACACGTGAGCTGGTCTGGTTTCCAGCTATGAATTTCAGTGCTGAGATTATGCCTACAGCCTTCCCAAGAGCTGGCACCTGACACTCCAGGCAGGAAATAGGTCACAATGAGAGAGAACTGCAAGGATCACTGATAGTGAATACCAGCTCATTACCTCCATATATAGTGCTGTCCACTAACAGAAACATGTGATTTCATGGTGCAGAGTTCCTCAGCTTTCCTTCTTAGTTGTAGGAGCTAAGAGTTCTTGTGGTAGGGACCTACACCATTTCCTATTGGCTACACAATGGAAAACATAGGATACCATACAATGCAGAAACACAGGACCAGTGGCAATACTGAAATAATTACCTGGTGATCTGAAAAGCTGCTCTGTTTTCCATTTAATGTAGTAATTAAAGTCAGACACAGGATCCCACGTGCTAACCACAAGACAGGGAAAGAGCTCCGTGAACAGCGCTGTCAATTAGTTAACTAACAGTAATGAAATCCAGATTTTCAGCTCAGTGGACGATGCCTAATTGGAAGAGCTATCAAATAAAGACAGAGAATGTATTTGCATACTGAAGAATTGAATTTGTTTAATATTCTGGCACGGATGAACCAGTACAGATCAAAATCTAAAGAGAACTGAAAGAGAGTAATGCTAAAAGTAAATATATTAACAGTGAAGAGATTAGGGATTTTTCTATAATGACTTCTTAAAGTCTTTGGTCCTATGGAGCTATTATAAAGATCAGAAACAAGACAGTGAATTATATTTAATGGATAGAAACAAATATCCTACTGCCAGTTAGTAAAAATGTCATTTGCCATCTGATAGCAGAGATTTATGTTTCATTAAAACACAATATGAGTTTCTATCAACTTTCACATAATTTTAACTAGAGATTATCAGATTTGAATCTGAACAGTGTGATTTGAGCCAATGTCTAATTTTAACCAATCAGACAGCATTATAGGTATATAAATTAGGTTTAATGCCTGGCTGAATTATCACTTATTTTACAAGTGAACCTGTCTAGAGGGAGAACTGTTCATAGCTGTTCTGAAATCAAACTCCTTGTTGCAAAAAGAAAGGGGAAAGAACCAAATGTTTTCTGGTGTTTCTATGAATGCAGTCTTACAAAGCATAATCATGCAGAAAATCTAGTTCTCCGCATATTAGTATGGCAGCCAGTTCTGTGGTGGGGCAGAAATTCAGTCCTTTAGAATACAGATAATTCAGCTCCAGTTAGAGATAGTCTTGATAAATTGACATTGTTTGTGTGTTGTGTAGTGTCTATGTGGTGGGCAATGATGCTATGGTTTCTCCTGGAGGTGTTCTGTGGGATGTAGAGTAGCTGTAGGTGGATCCACTTCTTGTTTTTGTGTTGTATGTCTGCAATCAGTTTTTTTTTAATAGTTGTTTTGGATTTCTTGTATGATTTCCAGGTAACTCTCCTGATTTTTGTGTCTTCTGGTGTGTAGAAGAAAGTGGTGACTTCCTGTTTGAAGTGGTCCCTTCTGGAGTATGTGAAGTGTAGTAAGTGGCTCCACAGTTTTTCTGAAATTCATCCTCTGGACAAATGACTTAAACTCCCTCATAAATTTCCATCACAATTTCAACTATCACCCATCCATTAAACTCTCTGGAGCACTCTTACACCAAACTAACATCCTGAACACAGTGATCAGCTGCAAAAAAGGAACCCTACAGACAACTATATACAAGAAACTCACGGATCACACCTATCTTCAAAGATCCAGTAACAACCCAAAACACACCAAGACATCTGTTATCTACAGCCAGGCACTCAGATAAAACAGAATATGCTCCAAAGAGAAAATCCGGGATAGATATACTTTAACATGTTCAAAACAGCCTTTACCAAACGAGGACACGCCACCAGGGAAGTAGATCACATCATGGAATGGGCCACCCAAATACTCCAAGAGAACTTGCTTCAATACAGAATAAAACCCCTTCAGCCCACACACCCTAGTTGTCACCTACCACCCCACACTCTCCAAGCTCACTAAAACTCCAAGGTCACCACGAGAAGCAAGCGCCCCATAGACTCGGAAACAGCAACTCAAATCAGCACCAAACCCTACCAGAACAACAGATGCAAATCCTGCAGATATACTTCCACTGCTACAATGATCAACATTCTCCACACCTTTCAAGATCCATGGATCCTACACATGCCTATCACAACATGTGGTGCACCTTATCCAAGGCACTTAATGCCCCAATAGCAACTATGTGGGTGAAACCAGACAATCATTAAGTTCTCAAAATAACTCACAAAAAACAAAAAACACCACATCATGTGTGGGTGAATACTTTTCACAAAGCAATCACTCTATATCTGAACTCTCAGTCGTCATCCTCAAAGGAAACTTACACAACACCTTCAAAAGATGAGCCTGGGAGCATATTATAACAAGTAACAACCACTGCCCCCTCTGACTACAAGGATGTTAACAGGACACTTCACCTTGAATGGTCCCTTGAAATATGTGGTAACTACTTATGCTGAACCAGGGATCTCAAACACACAGGGGCCCATAAAGTTATTTGCTGAGACCTGCCAAGTTCCATGTGCCCCTCCTGTCCCCCAGGGGTTATTTCCTGAGGCTGCCAAGCTCCCTTCACCCACCGCCCCCTCTTTCCCCCAGTGCCGTGTCCCTGCTCGTCTGCTTACCTCCAGGTGCTTCCTGCCCCCAAGCAGCTGTTTGGCGGCGCTTAGCGCTTTCCAGGAGCGAGGGGGGAGGAACAGGGGCATGGAAGGGGCGGAGTTGGGGTAGGGACTTTGGGGAAGGGGTTGGAATGGGGACAGAGAAGGGGTGAGAAGTGGTGGGGCAGGGGTGGGGCCTCATGGAAGGGCTGGAGTGGGGGCACGGCTAGGGGCAGCAGGGGGGAGCGTTTTGTACCTTTATATGAAAAGGTGTCAGTGATGCGGCCCTCGGGCCAATGTACTAGTCCTCATTTGGCCCTCATAGTGATTTGATTTTGAGATCCCTGTGCTAAACAATCTGTTGTATCTTGTATTTACCTGTGACATGCCAAGTTAGTTCCCCAGACCTGAAGAAGAGAAGACTGAGAAGGGAGATAACAGTTTTCAAGTACATAAAAGGTTGTTACAAGGAGGAGGGAGAAAAATTGTTCTTCTTAACCTCTGAGGAGAGGACAAGAAGCAATGGGCTTAAATTGCAGCAAGAGAGGTTTAGGTTGGACATTAGGAAAAACTTCCTAACTGTCAGAGTGGTTAAGCACTGGAATAAATTGCCTAGGGAGGTTGTGGAATCTCCATCATTGGAGATTTTTAAGAGCAGGGTGGACAAACACTTGGCAGGGATGGTCTAGATAATACTTAGTCCTGCCTTGAGTGCAGGGGACTGGACTAGATGACGTCTTGAGGTCCCTTCCAGTTCTATATTTCTATGACTCTAAGAGCTCCATGTAAGCTTGAAAGCTGGTCTCTCTCACCAACAGAAGTTGGTCCAATAAAAAATATTTCCTCACCCACCAGAAATTTTATAGACGTGTAAGAGGAGAAGTGCCTGTCTCCATAAATTTACACATATAATGACAAAATTCTGCTGTCAGTTACCTTGAGGTAAATCTTAAGGAATCATATTGTATTTATTCTGTATTCTCATTGGTGTGAAAGCAGAATTAATAGATAACAGAAAGAGGTTGGAAGGGAGATGTCATATGAGATTTATTGTAAAGCTTTCCCGTTTTCCCATTCATACTATTTCTCCACCTACTGTCTATTTATCATTGTTATACATTTTGGGGTTTTATCCCTCATGCTGCCTATTATTCCATACTCCCCCATCCTTTCTTTAATCTGTCTCCTGTTGCCTGTTTTTCATTTTGTTTCATTGTTTGCTAATTCTCGTCCACTTCTTCCAGGAAACCATATTTTTACATGGATGGGTCCTTCAAGCCTTTGGACCAGACTGTGAAGCCTCTTCTCCGTTTTAAGTTAGTTGTGTCTCAGGCAAAAGCCCCTTGACTTGCTGAGGTAAAAGGGATAAATCCAGGAGGCGGTGCTGAAAAACAGGCAATAAGACTGGAAGGTCTATTAAGCTTTTCTGGATTTCCTTTCTCCCCTCCATGTCAGGAAATCTAGGGGCAGCCAGGGAGCTGTGGGGTCTGTCAGAGCCACACCAAGGCATAGACCCCCAAGCAGCTGAATATTGTTTCAAGTAGATCCTAGGGGGGATTCTGCCAAGCTTGGGAGTGGACCCTGCAGGCTTACTGCTGGGAGCAAACCCCTGCTCTGATCAAATTCTGGGGTGGAATCTCTATGAGGGAATCCTTGCAGAAACTGCCCTGTTAGAAGTCCCCTCCACTAACTTTTCATAGGGGAGGAGGAGGAGGAGGATGAAGCCCAGGACAGGCTCACTTGAGAGTTTTGCTTCAATAAAGACTAACGATGCTGAGTAAGGACTTCAAGCTTTGTCCTCTGTGAATAGCTACCTTTTATTCTGTTTAAATTTAATCACCCTCTATAAATCCTTAAAGAAAATGTTCCCTGCACAAAACTGCTCTAACAAAATGATTATTTTATTGCCTACAATGTAAATATACCCATTTCCCTTTTCATTTTTAATGTACCTGGCTTGGAAAGGCTCATCAGAACTGCAGTTCTTGGGCTGGGAGCTATACTTTCACCTCTCTAATTGCCTCAGACAGCACCTATAGAACAAGCTGACTACATTGCATCTGTGTGATCTGATTCTATAATGCAGGATGCATACAGTAAAGCCAGTTGATGTTCTGTATACAGTTTAACTTTAGATATCTATTGTAAAAACAAACTAAGCCTTCTCACTCATTCCCATAGTTCTAGCTATTTGTACAAAACACTTTATTTTGAGTTACTCAGTGTCAGTATATTGTTATAAAACTAGCACAGGGAAAATCTATTGTTCAGTGCACTGGTGGGATACCTGCACCACAAATATGTCAATAACTAGAAGCAATATATCTTAAAAGAAAAATGATTTCTGTTTGTGAGGCATATTTGAAAGAAAATGAAAGGATAAAATATAAAATAAAGTGAAAGTAACATTTTCTTCTGCTGATGATGGGCATGATAGATAGTTTTGTGCATATCTGGTTGAACTCACGATAATACCCACCAAATTAAGATAAATCATTGGTGAAGTGTACATGCAGTAGGTGTCCAAAATCAATCATGTTCACATTGAAATCCATTAATCAACCTCCTCCCCTTCAGGCTACCTTCTATCTATCTACTTTTAATGGCTTTTTGTCATTCTGATTACATGTTCTCTGTTATGGAGGTACAGCTCCCAGCAGTTTGACTCTGCTCTCTGATCTCTCCCCAAGGGAGAGGAGTACCTTTCCTTTTCCCCAAAACTCCCTTTGCACAACTTGAAATTGTTATTTCCAAAAGAATTTTGACTAGTCATGTCCCTGCCATATGCCTTCATTTCCCTATCTATAAATTGAGGATGATTATGGTATTCACCTCCTTTGGAAACCACTTGAGAGCTATGGATGAAACGTGCTATATAAAATCTAGACCTTTATTAGTAGAAGTAGCAGTAAATATTACAGTCTTGCTTCTACTTGGGAGATCATAGTCACATGTAAATCCCCTCTACCCACCCCCATCAGTCTATATGAAAGAGACACTCAAGAGCCAGAACTGTTCTAGCTCAACACACCAGGAGAAAACTGTGTGCTGAGAAAATGTTGTTCAGGAGACTGTCATTATTATTTATTAATATTATAGGATCTCCAAGAGGCACCAGTGGAGATCAGGGCCTTACTGTGCTAAGCACTGTTTATAGTCATACAAAAAAACCCAGTAATTGCACTGAAGAGTTTACAATTTAACTAGACAAGAGAGGCAGGAGTGTGAGAGAGGACATATTAATAGCCCTGTCTTGCATAGAGGAAACTAAGGTACAGAGTGAGTGAATCACCAAGGGAATCTGACAGAGCTGAGAATTAAACCCAGATCTGCAGCGTCCCTGTCAGTGACTTAACCACAAGGCCTTCCTCCCTTTCTAGACAAGGAATTCCTCCACAGAGACCAACCTATTTATCTCCTTTCATCTGTTGTCTTGTAGGAGGATAAATCTCTATCATCTGCTAGGGCTTTTACAGTTCTATGTGAACTGTAGATTCTGAATGCTATAAAAGTCAGTGTGGAAGGCAAAGCTATTGCTACTGAAAAACAAATCCAAATGCAAGCAAGAACTTTTTATCCTTATGAAAGTGTATAACAGATTGAAGATCTATTTTACTGGTTAGAATTCCATCAAATGGCTGTCATGTGCAATGGCAAACAGACTGGCCCACTCTGTTCAAATGTACAAACTTCTGGGATGAATTGGATCCAAAGTCTGTTTCAAGACAGAATAAAACAGGTAAGCACTTTTGGAAAGAAAGAAAGAAAAAAATACTGACTTTCCTAGTATTTTACTAAGGAAAATAAAAGTTGAGATCCCTAACTATTTCAGTGACAGAGATCATCTCCAACAAGTAATAAAACTTGATCTGCAATCTGAAATGAAAACTGAAAATGATTGTTTTAGTCTAATCCTAGAATCATAGAATATTAGAGTTGGAAGAGACCTCAGGAGGTCATCTAGTCCAGTCCCCTGCTCAAAGTATGACCAACACCAACTAAATCATCCCAGCGATGGCTTAATCGAGTCGGGCCTTAAAAACCAATAAGGAAGGAGATTCCACCAACTCCCTAGGAAACCCATTCCAGTGCTTCACCACCCTCCTAGTGAAATAGTGTTTCCTAATATCCAACTTAAATCTTCTACACTGCAACTTTAGACCATTGTTTCTTGTTCTGCTATCTACCACCACTGAGAACAGCCCAACTCTCTCCTCTTTGGAACCCTGCTTCAGATAGTTGAAGGCTGCTATCATATCCCCCCTCACTCTTCTCTTCTGCAGACTAAATACTCCCAGTTCCCTCAGCCTCTCCTCATAAGTCATGTGCCCCAGCCCCCTAATTATTTCTGTTGCCCTCCACTGGACTCTCTCCAATTTGTCCACATCCCTTCTGTAGTGGGGGAACCAAAACTGGACACAATACTCCTGGTGTGGCCTCACCAGTGCCGAATAGAGGGGAATGATCACTTCCCTCGATCTGCTGGCACTGCTCCTACTGATACAGTCCAATTTGCCATTTGCCTTTTTGGCAACAAGGGCACACTGTTGACTCATATCCCGCTTCTCGTCCACTGTGATTCCCAGGTCTTTTGCTGCAGAATTGCTGCTTAGCCAGTCAGTCCCCAGCCTGTAGCAGTGCATGGAATTCTTCCTTCCTACATGCAGGACTCTGCACTTGTCCTTTTTGAACCTCATCAGATTTCTTTTGGCCCAGTCCTCTAATTTGTCTAGGTCCCTCTGTATCCTATCCCTACCCTCCAGCGTATCTACCACTCCCCCCAGCTTACTGTGATCTGTGAACTTCCTGAGGGTGCAATTTATCCCATAATCCAGATCATTAATAAAGAAGTTGAACAAAACGGGCCCCAGGACCGACCCCTGGGGCACATCACTTGATACCAGCTGCCAACTAGACATCGAGCTGTTGATCACTACCTGTTGAGCCCAACAATCTAGCCAGATTTCTATTCACCTTATAGTCCATTCATTCAATCCATACTTTCTTAACTTGCTGGCAAAAATACCGTGGGATACTATATCAAAAGCTACTAAAATCAAGATATATCACATCCACTGCTTTCCCCATATCTGCAAAGCCAGTTATCTCATCACAGAAGGCAATCAGGTTGGTCAGGCATGACTTGCCTTTGGTGAATCCATGCTGACTGTTCCTGATCACCTTCCGCTCCTCCAAGTGCTTCTGAATGGATTCCTTGAGGATCTGCTCCATAATTTTGGCAGGGACTGAAGTGAGGCTGTCCAATCTGTAGTTCCCTGGTTCTCTTTCTTCCCTTTTTTAAATATGGGCACTATATTTGCCTTTTTCTAATTGTCCGGGACCTTCCCTGAACATCATAAATTTTCAAAGATAATGACCATTGGCTCTGAAATCACATTAATCAGCACCCTTGGATGCATTAGATCTGGATCCATGGGCTTGTGCACAGCCAGCTTTTCTAAATAGTCCTTAAACTGTTTTTTCACCAGTGAGGGTTGCTCAACTCCTCCTCATACTTTGTTGCCCAGTGTAGCAGTCTGGGAGCTGACCTAATGTGACCTTAAGACAGAGTAAAAGGGTTTGAATGAGGAGAGGCTTTGACTCAATGGGCAGAAATCTTCAGCATGGGCTCAGCTCCCATTACTAATAGCCTAATAGTCTCCATTATTTCCAGGGCAAGAAATGCTTCTATAAAAAGCTTACCCTGAGGGAAAAATGAACCTTGGAGTAGGAGTAGGAGTAGGGCATTTGGAGTAGGGCTAAGTGGAATATAGCAAGATCCACAAACACTAAAGCAAGATCTACCCTCCTCTTTCTCAAGAGAGGCCAAGAGTCTCGGGATTTATGACTGTATATTTATTGAGGAGAGAAAGGACAGGGTAGTGATTTGTCTTTTATGTTCCAACTGTGCATGAAAGGTGCATCTTATTGCATGTTGCATTGTGGGATAAGATGGGCAATTAGTGTGGAACAAGACTTAATGCTGGTGGTGTTTCCCCAAGCAAAAGCTAATAACATTTTAAAGATGTGTTTTGAAGTAGGTAATATATATGTTAAATGCTGACTACTCCTTGATGCTGAAAAGATTGTCTACCATAGGCACTGATAGAAGATGAAGAATTAGGTTATATATCAACAATATCCAGATTTTATTGCTAATTCTGAAGTTTGGGTTTTTTTAATGTAGCTGAATTTGTCACTGGCATATAAATAGTGCACTTTGCAGCTGCATCATCTTTTTTGAAGGTAAAACTGTACAGTCATAACTTGATCCAGAACAGAAGTGCTTTCTCCCTCATGTAAATTCCTTAGAGTGCAGACTTCTTAATACATGATCAGCAATATATTTTCATTTCAACATACTGGACTTCTTAATTGTGACCACTGTACATGGACAGGAGGCGTAACTCATTAATTGGAAGTATCCTAAGAAAAGAAACTAACTTACTTGACTCTCTAAAGTTCAGTGCTGAAATCTTCCTTAAATTACTTGATTTCCACAGTTTGGAAAATTTTTACATTCACTCATTCTGGAAACTTTTTGTCGTATTTTTGCAGTAATCCCATAAGTTAAATGATTCACATTTTGGTAGTACTTCATGCTTTATGTCTTGCACTTGTTGCAATCAATGCTCAATCTACAAGCAGGTCTAGTGAGTTACTAACTCTGTACACATCTTGTGTTGCCTCTGTTTGATCTTTTAATGTAATAATTTAATTTTTATACTAAAAATGCATGGTGCCACTATCATGAGTTTCAGGATGTTGCTCCCATAATTGAAAGTGTTGCAGTACCACAAAGTACTTATTTTTCCAAGAGATGAAATTTCTTATAAAATGGGGAATTTTAAGGTAAGCCATCAGGAATCTAATAGGATCTCAGACTAGTTCTCTCTTGAAAGGAACATGATTAAAGTAAATGAGCAAAAGTCCTTTCAGTGGATTTCTATAATGATGCCAAGTACCCAAATGATGTGTACATATGTTTTAGCAAGTGTCACTATGCTGCAAGGCAATGTACAATGGTTCCTGCACAGGGCAATTCCACTGTTGATAATAGGATGTCATCCCTATTCTTGGGTCATTTTGAACCTATATTCTGGATGCAAGCTCGGCCTTCAGAGTTTGTAAAATCAAGAGATTAACAATTTCCAGATGAATCCGATGAATTTTAGTGGAAGACATTGGCATTGTTATCCTTCCCCATGTATATTTCCACTAAATCTCCCAGATGTTGCTTCAAGGTTGGGAAGTCATGTAGATCTGCAACACACATCTGGTAGAACAACTGTCAAAAGGTAGAGTTCTTCAACTTCTAAAGGCAATGACTATGTTAAAGAGACCAAAGGAACTGAAAGAAACCACTTTAACATTAAAAGGCTGTCTTTGGCCAGCTGTCTGCATAAGTTTTTTCTTGACAAAGCTCAAAGGTAGATACACTGAAACCTCCTTGATTTATTATAGCAAGTGCTTGATAAACTAATGTATCACCCTTTTATTACTTTTACTGCTTGCTGTAAGTAGCTCAGTCGCTACAGTTTGAATATTCTCTGTTTATATTTTTCCTATTTAGTGTGTTTATAGCCAGCACTATAACACTGTAGTTCTTACTGACACCTTTTATGACATCTATTTGTGCATGTAATGTAGTCCCATGTGGAAGGTGAAAGACCCTAGCTGCACCAGTGATTCATTGTAAATGGTTGATGTAATTTATCTTCCCAGTTGATAGCTTTGTAGCAATAGCTTGAGCATTGGCACATTATTTATTCTTCTTCTGCCAATAAAGTTTGATTTATGTTAGCAACATGATGAACCTGTAAGAACACAGCAACCTTTTAAATGCAAGTTTTCATGGGTGAATTTCATTTACATTCTAAGCAGAATAGAATGTTTAGAAGTGATTCAAACAACCCAAGTGGCCAGAGTATGAGGCTTTAGTTGTCTAGAAGACCTGTGCACACAAAATAAAACTAAATAAAATTCCATTTAAGTGTTTGGGGTGTGTTTTCAGCTCTCGTCTGCAACCTCCATGTATCTGGCTGGGATTGTAATGGCAAGAGGCACATAACTCATCCCAGTCAGTAATTTATCCTGTTCTTTTGTTATTACCTCAGAAGAATTAACTGTAACAAGTTACAAATATCTGCTTTGTAAAACCATTTTTAGAACCAACTATAATGACGATTAGTGGAACAGACTCTACCAATCACCCCCTGCGGTCAGTGCTGACTGGGCTAAAAGTAACCAGGCAAGGCCCCATCTACATGCCACATGCCAGGAAATGGGGTACATGTCTGCAGTTCCTAAAACCTTTGTTGTGTGCAGGGCCATAAAATTGCCATAGAAGTGCCACTGACCAGTAGAGAACAGGAAATAGAGAGTGGCCTTCCTAAAGCATCATACCCTAACTGAATGGCTAAACTCCTCACTTAGAAATATTTTGGAAAAAGAGCTACAGAAAATTCCATTCAGATTCCTTGCAGTGTTTCAGCTGAAAACAAATCCATTCTCTCTTCCCCGGATAGCCATCTATAAGGAAAAACATTCAGAGCAAGATAGTAAAATTTTAGTAAATTTTGCTTGCTAATGACTCAGATCTATCCATTGCCCTAGAGCTGCTGGTAAAACTCCATTGTACCATGTTGCTATTTGATATTGTGGCAAATTGCCGGTATTGTTCTCTGGGTCTCGCGCTTTCTCTTCTCTGGGGTAGGTTCAGGGCGATATTGCTTGCCTCTGAACCAGTTCTTAATCACTCC